>NC_041402.2:71154562-71362062 GCF_900747795.2 Erpetoichthys calabaricus
CATGGCAGATGTTAGCCGACTTGCTGACCACAACGTTAGGGGCTTCAACTATGGCGCTGACGCCACATCTCAGTGCCAACACTTTGCAGACTGTACTTAAAAGACACGCCCTCCTCACTGGACAGTTAAAAACACCAATCAAACTAACGATGACATCAAGTATTACCCAATCAAAAGTAGGAAAGGAGGCATCTTCATAAAATGCGTGTGGGATGATTTGCATGAGACGCTGCTTTAAAAAAAAAAATGATAAAAAAAATACGGGATAAATCCCGTCCAGTATTGATTCAAAACGGGACGCGCAATTTCATTCTCAAACGCGGCACGATTCCGTATTTTAAAGGACAGGGTGGCAACCCTACAGTGCCAGGTAACCACCCATACAATCAGATTGTGATTCAGACTAGGAATGCAATGAATGTAATTACCCCGATCTACATACAAGGCGAAAGTCTTGCAACATTCAAAGATGATGGTTTGGGATAAGTACACCATACAACATAAAAGAGCTTATGAAGCCTTGAACCGAAAAAAGCAACATCTCAGAGATCGTAAAAAAAAAAAATAGGAGGTAATGTCGTTTTACTCGCTGTACATTTTAGTCAAACATTACCAGTTATTCCACGAGGGAGACCAGCAGATGAACTCAACGCGTGTTTAAAATCCATGCTTCTCCCACGCTCGGTTATATGTCGCGTGTTCTCGGGTAGGTGCACCAAAAAATGTATACATTTAAGCATGTAATGGGCAAACAAAAAATGAGGTATACACGAAGGCACTGCAGTAGTACTTAATGTAACTTTACTTCTTAAATGTTAATGTTTTACTGTTTAATAATTTATACGCTTCTTATATGTTGTTCAAATTCTTTTATCAAAATACCACTGACAGCGCAATGCACGATAACATGGAGTGAATACACCATACGCATCCGCCCACGGCTGCCCTGCTATGCGCAGATAGGAGTTGATTCTACAATAAAATAAAATAAAGATAAAAAGAGTAAAACAATCATCACCCATAAAGCGTGTGTGTGTGTATATATGTGTATATATATATGTTGATATGTGGATGTGTATATGTATATATATATATATATATGTAGATATGTATATATATGTGTATATGTATATGTATATATATGTTTATATGTGTGTGTGTGTATTTTATATATATAAATCACAGCAACACTCATAACAATGACAACACAATTACATTGACAATCATGTTACGTTATTTTTAAAATGTTTCCTTTTTTTTTCATAACCTCTTTAACACACTACTTCTCCTCTGCGAAGCGCGGGTATTTTGCTAGTATATATATATATATATATATATATACATTGTGAAGGACAGCCGGGTCCCATGCCCGGCAGGGACGCCCCTGCTGCATCTGTTCCAGGGGAGCAGCCATGGTCACCTCAATACCTCCCCCGGGACGCTTGGTGGCAGCCTCCCTGGCAGCCAATGATTCCCCAACCCGGCGCATGGCTCCATGGGAGATGGAGTCCTCCACAGCCTGGTTGGGGGCTCGGATGGCCGCCAGGGGGAGCTGCATGGAGTCAGCAGCCTGGCTGGTCATATCTTCAGCCCCACCCGGAAGGGCAATTAGGACCAGGTGGCCAAGCACCTGGAAGGTTTCCGGGTGGGGTATAAAAAGGGCCAGCCACCATCACTCGAGAGAGCTGAGCTGGGAGGTAGGAGGGCGAAGTGTCTGGGCGAGGAGGATTGGTATTTGTATTTAGAGAATTATTGTAGTTTATGAGTGTGGAGTGGAGGGTGCTTTGTGCACGTTATAATTATAATAAAGAGTCTTGGACTTTTACCTGGTGTCTAGAGTGGTACCTGAGGGTTCAAGAGGTGGAGCAATACCTCTACTGCGACAATATTATTATATATATATATTATTATATATATATATTATTATATATATATATATATATATAATGTGTGTGTGTGTTTACGAATTTATTTATTTAAAGAGCTTTTATAAAAAGCCAAATTTCCACCTGGGGACAAATAAATTTTGTTCTATTTGTCTCTCTCTCTCTTTTTCATATTTGCAGACAATATATTTCAGTATAAATCCAAGTAGATATTGTAATTAGTTATTAATGGTAAAAAATGTCAGTTTTGTAGAAAACTATAAAGTACAGAATACTATCCTCTACTAAGGTGTTGCTTTTCATCTTCTTCATAGCAATGCAATAAAGGAGCAAGTTGAAGAATCACTGCATACAACTGCATCCCAATTGGGCAAAAACTCAAATCAACATGTAATCACTCCATATTAAATACAGTGATCCCTCGCTATATCGCGCTTCGCCTTTCGCGGCTTCACTCCATCGCGGATTTTATATGTAAGCATATTTAAATATATATCGCGGATTTTTTGCTGGTTCGCGGATTTCTGCGGACAATGGGTCTTTTAATTTCTGGTACATGCTTCCTCAGTTGGTTTGCCCAGTTGATTTCATACAAGGGACGCTATTGGCAGATGGCTGAGAAGCTACCCAACTTACTTTTCTCTCTCTCTTGTGCTGACTATCTGTGATCCTGACGTAGGGGGTGTGAGCAGGGGGGCTGTTCGCACACCTAGACGATACGGACGCTCGTCTAAAAATGCTGAAAGATTATCTTCACGTTGCTATCTTTTGTGCAGCTGCTTCCTGCAACGACATGCTGCACAGTGCTTCGCATACTTAAAAGCTCAAAGGGCACGTATTGATTTTTGACTGAAAAACAAACTCTGTCTCTCTCTCTCTCTCTTCCTGCTCCTGACGGAGGGGGTGTGAGCTGCCGCCTTCAACAGCTTTGTGCCGCGGTGCTTCGCATACTTAAAAGCCAAACAGCCCTATTGATTTGTTTGCTCTATCTATGTGACATTCTGTGCTCCTGACAAGCACTCCTTTGAAGAGGAAGATATGTTTGCATTCTTTTAATTGTGAGATGGAACTGTCATCTCTGTCTTGTCATGGAGCACAGTTTAAACTTTTGAAAAAGAGACAAATGTTTGTTTGCAGTGTTTGAATAACGTTCCTGTCTCTCTACAACCTCCTGTGTTTCTGCGCAAATCTGTGACCCAAGCATGACAATATAAAAATAACCATATAAACATATGGTTTCTACTTCGCGGATTTTCTTATTTCGCGGGTGGCTCTGGAACGCAACCCCCGCGATGGAGGAGGGATTACTGTATTCTCCCACGGTATAACCAGACTAATTAAGGATCACTGCCATGCCTTCAAAAAGCTAAAATAAATACATAGTTAATAATATCAGTGATTAATATCTAATGAGATGTTTCAGTAAGATGCAAAAGTTTCGTAAATATAATTAAATAAAAAGCTTAAAGCTTGTGTGAACAGAACTCTTTACACTTGCATGCAATTTGGAACCAGGTTTATTAATTTCAGCACATGTACAAATACACTGGAAGAAACATACCACAAATAATTGAACTTACCTTGTAAATATACTGCCGCATATTTTTCTTCCCCAAAAATTCAATCATTTCCTTTAAGTGTGGAAAAAATACAAGCAGAAACACAAAGGAGATACAAGAACATTACTTACATGGTCAGCATAAATACGACTATTACTTCATAACATAGTATTCCAGAAGATAGAAGTTTTAAATATTTTGAATAAGATATATATAAAATAAACTGAAGAGATAATATACCCGTTTCTCCAAGTCACTTGCCGTCTGAAGAAGAGCTATCAGCAAAGCCATGGCTTTTGTTTGAATTTGCTGGTTCGGTCTAAAAAAATATTGGGAAGACGCTTAACACATAAGGATTAGTGTATTTACAAAATAATAAGTAAATTAATCAAAGGATGACTTTTTTTATCTATACAGCTTTATTAACATAATGTATGGTAACTGTGGGAACTTCAAAGAGATTAAAAGATGGCAAAACACTATGAACCCTGCTCCAGTCTGTGGCACTGGAAGAATTCTGAACAATTTTGCTGGAATGCTTCAGTTACTTATTTTCTATTCCTGCCGGACTGTACCAAATCAGATAAAGTATTTGCTCTGGATGCAGCAGGCATGTTGTTGTGACATAAAACCAAACATTACAAGTAATACAGTATTTGGGAAGTCACTGTCCAAGAATGCTACAAATAATGCTTCTAACATTAAGATGTGTTGCCTCTACAGACAAAGCCTTAGGTCTGGTCAATAAGACAGAAGTAATGCTATCAACTGTCCTGTTATCCCATTCAGTCAGAGAACTCACAAAAAATGTAATCCAGTACATTTCTCAGAGGAAATGAAAGGTAAATAAATTCAGGAGTGTTAACTTTTTGCATATCATACTCACATTATACATAACATGTTACCACCCCAGGACATGAAGCTAGTTCAACATTTTTTTCTTTTATTGAAGTTATTGAAAGCATCTAATGTTCCAACAATTAACTGTGTGATATAATTATACTCACAAGTCCATAAAGCATATGTACAATGTGACATGTGAAAGGAACTCAATGCAACCAAAGGAACATGTAAAGAAAGGAAGAATATGCAACACCAAAATGAACTTAATCCTGGTCCCTTTAGCTTTGAAGATGCATACGTAAAACTTAAGAACT
Organism: Erpetoichthys calabaricus; assembly: GCF_900747795.2. Lineage (NCBI taxonomy): Eukaryota > Metazoa > Chordata > Cladistia > Polypteriformes > Polypteridae > Erpetoichthys > Erpetoichthys calabaricus. The sequence continues at coordinate 71,159,165 of NC_041402.2, forward strand.
GATTGGTAGACACTGTTAATTACCCACAATATGAGCTATATTTTGGAGCAAGCAATGTTCTGACACTAATGGGTAGCGCACCAAGGTGCTTTTCACATTTTTCTATCTTACCTACACAAACAGCTAATCCTTCTCTTGAATTAGTTGCTTCATTAGCTCCTCTACTAATGTCACAGTTAAGGCTTATCAGCATCACAAGCTGTGGTCCAATTTATTCTGTTTTAAAGGTGGTATGTGATTAGTCATATGTGAGGCACATGGCTTAGAAACAATGGTTGCTCTTAAAGGTCTAAAGACATAACTTGGTGCAGTCTACTGATGATTTTGGTTGTTACAGGTTCATAAAAATCCAAATAAAAAATCTAAATAAAAAATCAGTTACAATAGCAAACCCTCTACTAACTACTCTGAAGTAAGCCTTACAGAAACTTGGAAGATGAAGGTTTTTCCTACTTGTTTTTGCCCACAGATGTCCAGCTACTTTGAGTTCCCAGTAAACACTCCTAACACCCTGGTTACCAAATTACAGCAAAGGCCCATTTATGTGTGTTTTTCTTTACCCTTCATTTCTGGAAGCCAAGTCGGATTATTATTATTATATACACATGTTATATATATTTTATATACTACTACCCCGTTTTATAGGAAGACCTTCTTAAAATGTGTGTTTTGCACTTGCATGTCTCATACAGACTAGGGCAGCAATACACACAAGAGTAAAACAGACTAGCTATAACAATTTGATTTCAATAATGATTTTCTCCTCACAACCCTGGCAAACAATATGGAAGTGTTTCCTTTGGTGCATTACATTTCCCCCTTTAGGTCCCTCAGCATGTTTTGCTTTTGTAAAGCATTTTGTGATAATAAATAGTTGCACCTACACTTGCAAGTGTTCAACAAGTCGTTCCAGAGTGACTTCATGTTTGACCTGCTGGAATAAACTGCTACTGCTTAGAACCATGCTCTCTAGGATTGCTAATGAGAGCTGCTGGATGGAAGCATCCATCACCTTTGTATTGACATAGTTGGCAATCTAAAATAAAAAAAAAGTGGGAAGTTAGTTACCCAAAAACCCTTAAAAGATATTTGTTTATGAAATTTAATAATATTAAAATGATTACAAAAGGCCTTGTGTTAAGAAATCAGTGGGCCATTGTTGTAAAGGCTTCAACAAACCCAGTTAGTCATTTGACCCAGATCCAGAAAGATCACTTTTTCTCTTTTCTCTCTATAAGAAACAGTTTAGTTTTATGAATTCACAAATTAAGGTAATAAGTTAATACTGCATTTGATTTAAAGATACATTTTTTCCACATTTTATTGTCTTTGAAAAATGAATAAGTCTTAGAATCAGTGGTGTCTTACAATTAATCCAATACTGTTAATAGTCTATATTGTCTGCTATGGTCTTTTGGATTAGTTCAATGTTAACTTTAATGAATATTTGAACCCTTAAATGCTGTAAAAGAACTGTAAAGAAAACTTGATTATGATGAAGTTATTTTGTACACAGAGGAGCAGGAAGAGCGCAACAACACTGCAGTTCTGTACAAAACAGACACAATGACTAATATGAGGCCTTATGAATAGCAGCTAACATCTATTCTTCCATGCATATTTAGCCATATGTGCATCCTGTAAAAAACTGGAGGAAGTGAAAAATATAGCCTTCAGGCAGAAAATGACCAACAAGGCACTGCCAATATAAGACAGTTTACAGTACAGTGATGGTGTGAACTCTATTCTTAACTTGGATTTATTTTGCTTGCTATTAGTTGTGTATATCCTATATAGTGGATCATTCACTATTCTGCTGTGATTTTGGATTAAATTTTTATAATGCATTTGTCTATGCTGCACTAATAATGTATAGTTATGATCTGGCTATTTCTAGGGTTCTTTCTACTTCAATGGAAATGTCATATGTGTGAGCTGTTTAAATTTGGGCAAATGACAGATATAATTGTGTAAGCTGTAGGTGCCATGGAGGAAGGACAAGCATCCTGGCTGGGATGGCAGGTGGCAGTGTTCCTCAGGGCACAGCCCAATCAGGACACCGGCAGGGTAGCAATTAATTGGAGTTCAGAAACGCAACCCCGTCAGGATCTTAGCGTGCTGCCAGAAGGCACTGCCAGGTGAGGACTGTCCTGATTTTTACACAACCTGGAAGTTCCCCAGATGACCTGGGCTGTTACACCAGAAGCAGTTACCGAGTCTAGTTTAAAAGAAGCCCACAGCCTCACCAGACACTTTACTAGTAGTGAAAGGGGAGAATCTGCAATTATATTTGTGTATTTTGGCTGATGCTCATCTGCAAAGGTGTTGTTTGCAAATAAAAACCTTTTTATTTATACCCGGAATTGTGTCTGTGGTTTGGAGCTCAGGAGTACCCCTTGTGATTACAATGCTTATAAATATATATTGAAACAGAGAATAAAAAATATGGGTAAAGAAAATATTCCATATTAATATAAACTGACAAAATAATGTTTACACTGTAGACCTCTGATCAACCTTTGTAGTAATGACTGGAATTTTTTCTAGGAAATTATTTTCTCCCCAAAGATTGTACCCCTAAATCTACAGAACATCTAAGAATTAATGGTGTTTTAAATTCAAATAAATATAAACTATAATTACTATACTGTTAATAAATATTTCTTTTTTGTTTTTTTTGATATATTACTTTTACTTATTGTATTATCGGTAACAGTTTTAATTAGATACTCCCTATGTTATATCTATTACATACTGTTATGCAGCACAACATTATCAAAGGGTTTCACTTTGTCTTAACAATTACAAAAGCATCATTAAAGTGAATATTAATCTCTGCGTAATGTGGCATACTAAAATAACTTCAATTTGATGGCTTAAGTGGGTAATAATAATCCTTAATACAACCTAATGAAGCTCTTTTATTCAGAAGTAATCTGACCAGACCATCACAAGCTCTAAATATGCTTCACTGCACAGAAACGAACAACCACTTTACTAATGGTTTGTTTTAGTAACACCAAAAGGAGCCTTTCTTTCGTTCCTATTATATAACAGTATGTGAATAACAGATGCATTACAGTTAGTACCTAATCTAACATGTTCAGTATTAATTTTTAGCATGAAAAGCTAACTCTTGTTAGCAGTAAGTCAAAATTGTTTTCAGAACGTAGAACTCTGTAGATCTATCACTTTCCAGAAGGCCTGGGTAAAAGATTAATCATTATTTTTCCTTTAAACAATTCAATATCGATTCTTAAAGTCAAGATCGATCTTGTGAACCTCTACTCTTCTCAATTACTATACGTAGATTTTTGCTTATCTTTGTTTTTGGCATCTGATCCAGTAGATGTCACTAATGCACCTTTTAAGGCTTTCTACAGAAAAAGGCACTTTACTACCTCGCATAGAATGAAAAGGGTCCGGCTGCAGGTAGGACTGCTTAAAGTGGTGTGTCCTCCTCCACTGAAATCAGCACCTTCGACACTTAAATCAAATGTGTGGACTTCTTACGGATTCAAACAGTGCGTTGGTAAAGAACAACTGGACAAAAGTAAAGCCAGAAGTTAAGTATTGTTGTAAAACAACAAATTTGAGAAATCATTTATCCCGACATAATCTCATTCGACAACCACACAAGTAAAATGTAAACAATCTACATTGGAGATGGCGGGTAGCTCTAAGCTTCCTTCATGCCCAAAAAATAACATTCTATAGCAGCCTTTATCTGTAAAGATACAAAACCCTACACCAGGCCTATTCAAAAGGTGGCCCACAGGCTATATGTAGCCCAGAAGCAACCTCCGAGTGGCCAGCCTGTAATCCCACCAGGGCTCCAGACTGCAACTAAAATGATCATAAATGCAACCAAAAATAGGTTTGACAATTATCATTTCTACTAAGTTCGCCAATGGCGAATGAAATCATTGAAACTTTAAACTATTATATTCTAACTGATGCAAAAGGATATTATTTTATTGTTGAGTGTATGTGCTGTTAACATGTGTGTCGGTACGGGCTCCCCTTGCATATCCCTGAGCTGCATAAAGGCTGGTTTATATCTTACGCTGGATGCGAGGGAGTTTCAGTGAAAATGATGTCAGAGGTGGAGATGTGCGCGGGAAAATATTTCTAAGCGGTCATGACGGCCGTGAATTTCAATGAAAGGCTGGTTCTGCTTATGCCAAAATAATGAACGAAGGGCTGAATATGACGCAACCGGTCATCAAAATAAAATGTAGGCATGCAAAACATTTGAAATTCCTCTGCCTATCATATAGGTCCCCTGTTATGAAGATATTTGTGCCCCGTGGAATTCAGTTGTCCCTTCTGATTTCACGCAGGCACACTATGGTGCGATTGTCATTGATCTCCTTGTGTTTACGCATCTTTGCATGTTATTTCTTTTTTGATTTAACACATACCTCATGGAAAATGTCAGCCTATCCATCAGTAAACACTTACGAGCAGTTGCCTGTTTCATCATACACAGCGATGAGTTTTAAGGTTGCAGGTGTATTACTGTCGCTTTACTGGGCTGCTCTGTGATTGACGGTGGACAATAAAGCTTTGTTAAAATGGTATCAAAAATGCCACTTTATTAGTTGTTACATCAGTCATTTTGGCTTGCGCACAATATGTTCTGTTACCAATAAAATCTTCAAAGGGAGCTCAGCAACAAAGAAACATGGAAAATGATTTAATAAAAATAATAATAGTAATAATTATAATTAATGATTCATTACTGGACATCCAAGAACTCTGTACAAAGACATTTTAAAATAAATGTACTAATCTACTTTTACGCCATATGTGCAACCTTGCTCTTAAACCTTTCTGAGGAAAATAAATTTCACGGGAAAGACGTTGTTGTGGAACTCAAATTTAACCTCTGTCATATGAGTGATTAAAACTGTGTGAATGAAATAGTCTTAGAAGTTTTATGAAAAAAAATCCCTTGCCTGTCATGACCACCCCTTTAAATTGGGTGAGGATCCCATATTTCAAAAGGGAAACAAATGTTATTGCTAATAATGTGCACTTTTTAGATTTTTATACACTTTGAGGTGTGCCTGGGTCAGATGTGAGCAAAACGTTTTTTTTTCTCTTTCTCAAAATATTGCTACTACCTCAGATTCTGTTTAGTTATAGCTTTTTTGTTTTTTTTATATATTTTTTGATGTGCTTATGTCAGATGTGACAAAATTTAAAAGGGAAACAATGAATAAACATTACTTGTTTTTAAAGACACTCATTTGTGTTGATTTAAAATTTGTCATTACCTGCCGCTGAAAATGTCTGGCCCAGCTAAATTTCTTGGTTTGTAAATGTGGCCCAATTGAATTTGTAATTGAATAGCTCTGCCCTGCTCCATGCTTTTGACAAATGACATGGGTTTTCTAAATGAGGTGCGCTATACCAAGCAGAAAGCAAATGAGTGAAGTTACTGTATCTAGGCTTTATGAAAATCTTAAGCAAACCATCACAGTGTCTCTCAGGTCAGCAGAGACAGTAGCCCTAACTTGCGACAGCTGAACATCCACAGCAGCAGATTTGTACATGATGGATCATAGGTCACTACATTAGAAACGACAGGTCACCCGTGGAGGATGTGTTGCAGACAAGCATGTTGCATGCAAGGCACATTTCAAGCAACCTTACTGCCTATACAGTATGCACAGCTACTGAGAAGACTGGTTGTTTGCACTGATCAATCGCATGGCTGCATCAGTCACAGGTTTGTGTTTTGGCAAATCCAAAAAACATTGCTTCTCTTTAAGCATGTGGCTAGCTGTACTGCTACAGTTGAAACAGTTTGCAACACACCTCACCCAGCCAAACCAAAGGGCATTTTTTTGAATTTTCAGAGCAGTCTGCAATATCAAAGTGAGCGTGTGAACAAAGCAGCCGGCGTGAAGTAGCTCCATAAGCTGTACCGCATGAATCAGATTAGCGAAGTTTCCAGTCACGACGGCTGGTTCTTTTTTTTTTTATGTTCCATTTATCCAATACCGCTGTCAATAAGTATCAGCACTAGATCCTTATTTTAAAATGCACAATTTCGATTAATGTGACTGCTACAGGTGAGCAACTGAATATATGTGTAACTTGTAGAATTATAGAAAGACACTATAGGGGAATAAATTTGGCTAACAGTTTAGTTGAAGGGTGTCTACATGGAGATTCAGAACACACGAATAGGTTATTGAATAACATTTATTATTATTATTTTAGAAGCAATATTTGATTATAATAATATCATTAACAAGATAAGATAAATGTTTTATAAAGTAGATGCCATCACATTGCATAAAAACAATAATGTGTGTGTATTCTGATGTGGCGATACATATGTTAGTTAAATTATGTTGAATTTTGAATGAGTGTAGTGCTATGAAATAGTTTTTTTCTTTTTCTTTTGGAGAGAGCAATGATATTTTGTTTCACATCTTCTAAATACTGATGTTAACAGATCATTACTAATCAAGAACTTCTTCTTAAATGTCATTCCATGCTTATGCATATGTTATGAAGTCATTATGTAGACACCATTCAAATAAAGTGTTACTGAAATTTGTCATATTTTATTAATGTTCTCTATGCATATTTATGTAATCTCTAAAAAAAGCCACCACTTCAAATATATCAGTGCATGCTAATTTGGTCAAGATAAAATTGATATTGAATCAGGGCATTTTGTATTAGAATTGAATCAATTTAGGACATCAGTGTCAATACCCATGCCTAATTTCCAATGAAATTTCTACCAGGAATCTAAACAGTCTCATGACCTGTTATTGTAGATGAGGAGGATAAAGGTACAGTGCATTTGGAAAGTATTCACAGCGCATCACTTTTTCCACATTTTGTTATGTCACAGCCTTATTCCAAAATGGATTAAATTCATTTTTTTCCTCAGAATTCTACACACAACACCCCATAATGACAACATGAAAAAAGTTTACTTGAGGTTTTTGCAAATTTATTAAAAATAAAAAAATTGAGAAAGCACATGTACATAAGTATTCACAGCCTTTGCCGTGAAGCTTGAAATTGAGCTCAGGTGCATCCTGTTTCCCCTGATCATCCTTGAGATGTTTCTGCAGCTTAATTGAAGTCCACCTGTGGTAAATTCAGTTGATTGGACATGATTTGGAAAGGCACACACCTGTCTATATAAGGTCCCACAGTTGACAGTTCATGTAAGAGCACAAACCAAGCATGAAGTCAAAGGAATTGTCTGTAGACCTCTGAGACAGGATTGTCTCGAGGCACATATCTGGGGAAAGTTATAGAAAAATTTCTGCTGCTTTGAAGGTCCCAATGAGCACAGTGGCCTCCATCATCCGTAAGTGGAAGAAGTTCGAAACCACCAGGACTCTTCCTAGAGCTGGCCGGCCATCTAAACTGAGCGATCGGGGGAGAAGGGCCTTAGTCAGGGAGGTGATCAAGAACCCGATGGTCACTCTGTCAGAGCTCCAGAGGTCCTCTGTGAGGAGAGGAGAACCTTCCAGAAGGACAACCATCTCTGCAGCAATCCACCAATCAGGACTGTATGGTAGAGTGGCCAGACGGAAGCCACTCCTTAGTAAAAGGTACATGGCAGCTCACCTGGAGTTTGCCAAAAGGCACCTGAAGGACTCTCAGACCATGAGAAAGAAAATTCTCTGGTCTGATGAGACAAAGATTGAACTCTTTGGTGTGAATGCCAGGCGTCACGTTTGGAGGAAACCAGGCACCATCCCTACAGTGAAGCATGGTGGGGGCAGCATCATGCTGTGGGGATGTTTTTCAGTGGCAGGGACTGGGAGACTAGTCAGGATAAAGGGAAAGATGACTGCAGCAATGTACAGAGACATCCTGGATGAAAACCTGCTCCAGAGAGCTCTTGACCTCAGACTGGGGCGACGGTTCATCTTTCAGCAGGACAACGACCCTAAGCACACAGCCAAGATATCAAAGGAGTGGCTTCAGGACAACTCTGTGATTGTCCTTGAGTGGCCCAGCCAGAGCCCAGACTTCAATCCGATTGAACATCTCTGGAGAGATCTTAAAATGGCTGTGCACCGACGCTTCCCATCCAACCTGATGGAGCTTGAGAGGTGCTGCAAAGAGGAATGGGCGAAACTGGCCAAGGATAGATGTGCCAAGCTTGTGGCATCATATTCAACAAGACTTGAGGCTGTAATTGCTGCCAAAGGTGCATCAACATAGTATTCAGCAAAGGCTGTGAATACTTGTGTACATGTGCTTTCTCAATTTTTTTATTTTTAATAAATTTGCAAAAACCTCAAGTAAACTTTTTTCACGTTGTCATTATGGGGTGTTGTGTGTAGAATTCTGAGGAAAAAAATGAATTTAATCCATTTTGGAATAAGGCTGTAACATAACAAAAGGTGGAAAAAGTGATGCGCTGTGAATACTTTCTGGATGCACTGTATTCTGCCTTCAAAGTGCAGTAGCCTAGGCTGTTTGACAAGCGCTTAAAACGTCAAGTTTAGAAGAATACGGACGTATGTTCATTCTTTGAGTTGTGATTCACTGTGGCATTGAGTAAACATTTTACCTTTCAAGAGTGTGGCATCTCCTGACATCCAATTTATTTGTTTTACAGAGTAGTAGAATGTATGTAGTTCTTTTTGGATAAAAGCAGTTTCAAAAAGAGAAATATATAAAATACAGTTAACTGGCTCGCACATGGTTACCACAGAAATGCACACAGTTACTATTCATAGAATATCATCACATTAGCTGTCACTGTACATACATAACCAGGAAATACTGAACCTTTATAATGAAGATGAAAGACAGATTCTCCCAGGAAACAATTCCATGATCCATTAATTCCATGAAGGCTTTCAGTGCATGTGCAATAATTTCAGAAGGGCTACAAGCAAAAAAAAAAAAAAGACAAAATTACTGTTTTTAGTTTATTTTTGTTTATTCAAATCTACTTGGAATTTAATGACCATTTGTGTTTCTAAGACTTCTACATTATTTTTGATACCTTATCACGAGAGCTACTGATCCAGTAATTTAACTATGTGAATGCAGAAGAGTGAATATCAAACACCATCAAAGATCCACCAATAGTCAGAGATTACAGTACTTTGCAAAAATGTCAAAATTAAGATATTTAATACTTAAAACATCCAGTCACAGGAATTGATGTCTGAGCCAGCAAGCCAAAATGGACATTTGTTTTCTGAGGTGTCAACATCATATTGCCTCATATGAGGTGATGAAGATAAATGCAACTTTCTAAGGAAAGATTCTGCACAAAATAAACAATGATTGAACTTATAAAAACATCTTGTGACTCAAAGCAGCTTGCCAGGTACCTCAAAAAGACAAGTAAACAGAACTACTGTACATGTCTAAGAGGACAATGAACAATATTTAAAGAAAAAAAGTAAGGGTAAAAGGTGCTCCTTAGATTTTATTTATTAGTTCTAACATTTACATCAGTGTTTCCCAAACTCGGTCCTGGTGAACCCCTGTGGCTGCAGGTTTTTGTTCCAACCGGATTCTAATCAGTGACAACACCTGATAGCACTGATCTCATTTAATTAGCTGTTTATTTTTTTCTTTTATTCGACATTCAGAAAAGCATAGCAGCATGATTTTTACATTTATAAGACATTTAGAAATATTTCTGCTTTTGCTATAGATTTAAATGCTTAACTCTCTTTTGTTGATTTCATTATACTTTGCCCTTTCTCTGTGCAGTTTTTCCCCCTTTGTTGTATCTTAATAATGACAATTTAAAACGAGCAGAGCAGACACGCAGGCAAACAACACTGAATAATCAAAGGCTGCAAGAACTTCAGCAACCGACCCACAAATGAGTAAATAATGGATTAATTAAACAAATGGAAGACCTAGAAAAGTAGAATGAAAATCAAGATGAAAACACTGTTAAAAAGAAAAAAAAATACATTATTCCTATATACAGGTAACTGCTTGGTACATTTTAATTTTTTTTTTTTTTTTTTTAGCAAACTTAGTTTTCTAATTTGATATTGTTCCCTAAACACTGAACTTGGGAAATATCAGTTCACTTAATTAGCCCAGGAGTTAAATTAAAAAGAGAAGCTGGTTGGAACAAAAACCTGCAGCCACAGGGGTTCACCAGGACAGAGTTTGGGAAACACTGATTTACACACTAAATCTGTGATTTCTCAATCCAAAATTTCAATAACACCTATATTTTGAAATCTGTTGATACCGAGATATCCTTATTATATTGTCACTAGTGTTATACATACCAGAATAAAAACAATTGCTTAGAATATCAGTGATTTCCTGTCCTTTTTGACAGGGATACAAAATATAACACAGAATATTTACAAATCCATTTAATATAGTTCTGTTCATGGGAGGCTGGGGCCCATCCCAGTGACATTGGGAATAAGGCAGGAAGCAACCAAAGACAGGGTGCTACACCCACAATCTTAGGGACCGGTTTAGAATTTTCAATTATCCTAACATGCACTTCTCTGGGATATGAGAGGAAAATGGGAGTGGCCAGTTAACAAATAATGTGGACATGGAGAGAATGTGAAAAAGCACTGAGCCTAGAGATTAGGTGTGGAGTATGAACCCAGGATGCTGTATCCATGAGGCTATAATTCAGTAAACTAAAGCTCCAATTAAATGTGTTATAAAGTAACACTGTTACATTTTTATTTGTGCAGAGGGTTCAACAACACACCCAGTGTAATGACACTAGCCTGCTAGTTTTCAACTCAAATTTAAAGATCCTCACTAATATATGTCTCTCATATTTGAAAACGATCCTTTCTTAAACCATTTACTATGCACATAGGCAACATATATCCCAAAAGGCTCTGTTATTTCACTACTAGGGAAGCCCGGGATTCCCGGACATTTTTCATTCTCGCATTTCCGGGAATGAAACTGCTATAATTCCCGGGAAAACAAGAACGGCCAAGCTGGCATATATAGCGTGTAAAAGTGTAAAAATCGATCAAGAAATAACAGAGTTATAGTTGAAAATAATTAAGTGGCACGGTTCTTTGGCCCACAGTGTAGTGTGTTGCCGATTAATTCAGTCAACAACAGACAGTAGCAGTCAGTCTCCCGGCTGACTGAGCACAGTGGACTAGGAGGAGTCTGCACTCTGCAGTTCACGAATGCCGGGACGGGGCAGAGTTCATTGACGTCTGTGCTGTTGACAGCTTTGAACAGCAACTTGAAATTGCAATGCGTCAGCCTGTTGCATCCGCATTATTTGTGCTAAGACACTTGCCATCACAGAATGATGACAAGAAACTGGATGCATCAGTAAAAACTGAAATGGCGGTGTTTCAGAGCAACCGCAAGCGCGGGCGTAGTTTAGAACAAGTGTATCAGTATCTGATGACTGTGCCGTCTACTTCAGTGGAAGCAGAGCGTGCTTTCTCAGTGGCTGGCACGAAGGTACGCTCTCGCCTGGACGACCGCACATTCAATACGTTGTGCTTTCTACACTCTTATTACCGCAACTAACTAGATACATGTACTTATATGACAGCATGAACTGCTTGTAGTTAAGGTTAGTCTTTTATTGGTGTCAACATATTGCAGTAGTTTTATTAAAAATAAGTGTCGCTCGTTCTAAAACCGTTCACATGTGAGATGCCCGTGCACTGTGTCATTCCCGGGAGCCCGGGATTCCCAAATTCCCGGGAATGCATAAACCCATCCGGGAATGGATTCCCTATTCACTACTACTATTTTCTGGTAACCTTAATTTTATCTGGTGTTTTGTGTGGCACAGAAAGAAATTCCAAGAATGTAATTTCATCACTTCTGCTTCAATCTTAGTATTTAGCCATTCAAATTAGTCTTGGAAAACCAGCAGCCTTTTACCCTTTCTCTCGGAGGGCCACACATCTCTAGCACCTTCTCTATCACCTGACCTCTACTATCCTTGTGGAACATTGCACATTTCCACCTACATTGAAACTCACCGTTTCCATTAACAGTGTACCTAGTACACAGATAGGGTGTACTGCCACCTCTAGTGGCCCCTGCGCACTTTTACATCTACTAGTATGGCTCTTTCATTGTCATGAATGATTCTCATGGATTACCCCAGATCTGTCTCAGGCTTGAGTTGCTCTTGCTCAGTAGGCATGTCTTTACTGACAGAGAGACACTACCAGCTAATTCAAACCTAATTTCAAAATTAAGAATTTTTGGGGGTTGATATGGAATTACAGTGATGCAGCAACAACACAACGAGACTGATAAAATCCAAAGCCCTATAAAATCTCTTTTTAAAATATGATGAAACAGTTTTAGACACCTTCTGATGGAAACAATGCCAAATAGCAAATACTAACAAATGTGCCATATGAGGTAAATCACACTTTTTTTACATTTAAATATAAAAAGATTGACTCCACAAACCTTTTGTGCACTTTGTCTACCATTATCACTGGAAGTAACAAGTTTGTTTCTACCCATAATTTTTTTTATTATGCCTTATTTATTGAAGGAACTTTTACTCTGGGAAAGGTAATATACTTTTGAGTTTTTAATCTCTTGAATTTGCAAACTACCCTTGAAATCAGCATCCTGGCTAAAGTATATTGGCCAGGGAGGAACCTCTGGCCATTGTCTCCACATGTGTAGTAGATAGAATATTAGTCTGCCAATTATTTGTAAAACACTTCCTGTGGAATGCAAACTCAACCATAGTCCACCCAGACAATAATGTAACCTAAATCTGAATGAACATAGTATTGTCTGCTGTTGAAGTTTTTTCTGACTGTATATTTCCATTTTGCTTAGAAATGCTTTGTATCTGCATTGTTGTTACAACATATTTTAAGAACATCCGAGATTTAAAATGTGGTCAAGTACAGTGCATCCGGAAAGTATTCATAGCACATCACTTTTTCCACATTTTGTTATGTCACAGCCTTATTCCAAAATGGATTAAATTCATTTTTTTCCTCAGAATTCTACACACAACACCCCATAATGACAACGTGAAAAAAGTTTGCTTGAGGTTTTTGCAAATTTATTAAAAATAAAAAAACTCAGAAAGCACATGTACATAAGTATTCACAGTCTTTGCCATGAAGCTCGAAATTGAGCTCAGGTGCATCCTGTTTCCCCTGATCATCCTTGAGCTGTTTCTGCAGCTTAATTGGAGTCCACCTGTGGTAAATTCAGTTGACTGGACATGATTTGGAAAGGCACACACCTGTCTATATAAGGTCCCACAGTTGACAGTTCATGTCAGAGCACAAACCAAGCATGAAGTCAAAGGAATTGTCTGTGTACCTCTGAGATAGGATTGTCTTGAGGCACATATCTGGGGAAGGTTACAGAAAAATTTCTGCTGCTTTGAAGGTCCCAATGAGCACAGTGGCCTCCATCATCCGTAAGTGGAAGAAGTTCGAAACCACCAGGACTCTTCCTAGAGCTGGCTGGCCATCTAAACTGAGCGATCGTGGGAGAAGGGCCTTAGTCAGGGAGGTGACCAAGAACCCGATGGTCACTCTGTCAGAGCTCCAGAGGTCCTCTGTGGAGAGAGGAGAACCTTCCAGAAGGACAACCATCTCTGCAGCAATTCACCAATCAGGACTGTATGGTAGAGTGGCCAGACGGAAGCCACTCCTTAGTAAAAGGCACATGGCAGCCCGCCTGGAGTTTGCCAAAAGATAGATAGATAGATAGATAGATAGATAGATAGATAGATAGATAGATAGATAGATAGATAGATAGATAGATAGATAGATAGATAGATAGATAGATAGATAGATAGATAGATAGATAGATAGATAGATAGATAGATAGATAGATAGATAGATAGATAGATAGATAGATAGATAGATAGATAGATAGATAGATAGATAGATAGATAGATAGATAGATAGATAGATAGATAGATAGATAGATAGATAGATAGATAGATAGATAGATAGATAGATAGATAGATAGATAGATAGATAGATAGATAGATAGATAGATAGATAGATAGATAGATAGATAGATAGATAGATAGATAGATAGATAGATAGATAGATAGATAGATAGATAGATAGATAGATAGATAGATAGATAGATAGATAGATAGATAGATAGATAGATAGATAGATAGATAGATAGATAGATAGATAGATAGATAGATAGATAGATAGATAGATAGATAGATAGATAGATAGATAGATAGATAGATAGATAGATACTTTATTAATCCCAATGGGAAATTCACAAAAAGGCACCTGAAGGACTCTCAGACCATGAGAAAGAAAATTCTCTGGTCTGAGGAGACAAAGATTGAACTCTTTGGTGTGAATGCCAGGCGTCACGTCTGGAGGAAACCTGGCACCATCCCTACAGTGAAGCATGGTGGGGGCAGCATCATGCTGTGGGGATGTTTTTCATTGGCAGGAACTGGGAGACTAGTCAGGATAAAGGGAAAGATGACTGCAGCAATGTACAGAGACATCCTGGATGAAAACCTGCTCCAGAGAGCTCTTGACCTCAGACTGGGGCGACGGTTCATCTTTCAGCAGGACAACGACCCTAAGCACACAGCCAAGATATCAAAGGAGTGGCTTCAGGACAACTCTGTGAATATCCTTGAGTGGCCCAGCCAGACCCCAGACTTGAATCCAATTGAACATCTCTGGAGAGATCTTAAAATGGCTGTGCACCGACGCTTCCCATCCAACCTGATGGAGCTTGTGAGGTGCTGCAAAAAGGAATGGGCGAAACTGGCCAAGGATAGGTGTGCCATGCTTGTGGCATCATATTCAAAAAGACTTGAGGCTGTAATTGCTGCCAAAGGTGCATCGACAAAGTATTGAGCAAAGGCTGTGAATACTTATGTACATGTGATTTCTCAGTTTTTCTATTTTTAATAAATTTGCAAAAACCTCAAGTAAACTTTTTTCACATTGTCATTATGGGGTGTTGTGTGCAAAATTCTGAGGAAAAAAATGAATTTAATCCATTTTGGAATAAGGCTGTAACATAACAAAAGGTGGAAAAAGTGATGCGCTGTGAATACTTTCTGGATGCACTGTATCTGTACTGAAATAAGTGTAACTGCCTTTTGTCAAAATGATTAAATGTTATGCATGCTACAGCTTGTGGAACATGGTACTGAAGTTACAACAATAATGTATGACTAAAAATAAGGCATGTGCAACACATACTCATAAGCAAAATAAAAAGTAAAATACTAAGTGGAAGTAGTTTGAATAGTTCTTAGATATGTAGAGCAAAATAAAACCATGTTAACTTAAAAAGCTGTGTAGTTTTTATCCTTTCAGAAAGGCAGACATGCAAGACTAAACAGGAAATGTCTCTCATATTGTATTCATGCCAATATTACTGGCATACTTTTTAGCATACTTTCATTATGGATAACTGGGGGAGATAAACGGAGACTGCACTACTATATGCTACTGTGCAAGTCTTTTTTGGCGATCTTATTCATAAAATGGAAAAGGAGTACACTAAAAGAATTCAACCATAAATGATCTTGAGCTATATAAGAACAAAAATATACCCCAACTTGGACCCTTCCCACCCCACATGAGACAGGAAACCATATAGGATTACAAATAAAAAGTTGACAGGTAAACTTGACATACATACCTCATGCAGCAAACGTGTACTAAATTTCCAACATGATAATCAAAAAATGGGAGATTAGCTGGCTTTGTATACATTAATCTAAATAAATAAGCATGATACTGTACTTATTAAAGTGGGGAAAAAAAAGGGATAAAAAAAATTCAATAACTAAATCAGGGACACTGTGTGCAAGCCAACTAGTGTTCATGCTATGGGGAAGGAAGGATTAAAAAAATCATATTTAAAAGGCAACATTTACACATGTATTATATTGATAGCTGTGTTAGGCTATTAAGAAAGAAAGGAAAAAAAGAAATTAACTAAAAGACACTTTTCTAGGAAACAGTAGGGAGTAAGAGCAGGTCAAGTAAAAATAAAGACAAATTCAGCAGGTGGCCCAAATTAAATGATTAGCAGCAGGAAGGAGCATGAGGGTATTTTTTAAAACAGCAAATAATGGACCTCTCTAAGTCCCTGTAGGTATTAAAAAGTTACTGTAAATCCTTTAAACTTATATCTAATTTTTAACAGTCATCCAAACATATTTAGGTCAATACGATGCAAGTTCCCAAGAGGCAAAATGAAATGCCACAGGATTTCGGTCACTGAACTTGAAAAATAGGCAGCTAGCCTCCAAAGCGGTGATATATGGAGACTCCGGACCAAAAAGGTAGAAACAGGTAGGTTATGGTCATATGTAAGTGCTAGGTAAGAGGTATACTCTGTCCAGAGGCATCAACCTTACAGTAGAAGTGTCTCTCCAGGATCTTGCAGAGCAGCACTATCATTCTTATACCCCTGTATCACTGAGGTGGTAGGAAAGGGATGAGGAATCCCCATGTGTCACCTCAAAACCAGTTTCATAGAAAAAGCAATGACAATAGAAGACAAAATCACTAGCAGGATTGATACTTGGATTTGCTTCTGGGACAGAGGGTCTTATATTGTATATTGCCCTCCTGATGCACAGGTGGGAGACCTCCTGCAAGAGAAGTATATGCTCCTGCCCTGAGCAAGCATAGATTCAGTTGTCACTGTTTATGTTGGAACAAATGACATTCATAAGGGCAGGCTACAAGTTTTGCAATCCAAAATAAATGCTTGGTTCCAAGCTGATGAGTAGAACTGACAAGGTAGTGTTCTTAGAAGTTCTATCTGCTCTACATGCCTGTCATGGTAAAACTGAGGAGATTAGAAGGTTCAAGCTGATGAAGGGGCATAGGTTTATGGGGCATTTGGGCTCCATTTGGAACAGATAAGACCTGTTCTACTGTGACAGATAACATTTGAAACAGAGGGGCACCAACATATTGGGAGGTGTATGAGTAGGTTAGTTGATGATTTTGAAGTGAACAGGTTAGCAGGGAGTTTAGGTCAGGCCAGGTTTATAACTTCACATAAAGGAATAAACAGTAGTATTAATACAAATATACTTGAACACTGTCAAATTAAATGGCCCACAATTAATAAGCCAAAATAAAATGATTAATACATTAAAAACTGCTTATCTTAATGGTAGAGATACAGTATTAGGAATAAACCACGCGAGCTGAAATTGTATGAATTAATTGGGCTAACCTTTCAAACAACAGATCGCAAGAAGCAGAGTATTTGAACAGAATCAGTGACTTTTTTTTTAATATCCAAGAATGTTACTGTGCCAACAAGAATGGGAAATCCCTACAGAAAGACATTAACTTTAAAGCACTAATACCTGTACACCAATAGAAAAACTACATTTCCAAATTCTGAGTGTGTTGTTTCCCTTTCTGACAAAATATTGTATATAAATGTTAACAATAAATGTTTGCATCTCTTTGACAAAGTTAACATAAGCGTATATGAAAATAAAAAAGGAGTCTACCCACCATTCAGTATATAATATGCAAAGAAACAATATGAAAATTCTGATGGCCAGATATGTTCCAAATACAAAAGGCTATAGCAAGAACATGAACATGTTCTCATCTTTTCAAAAACTAAGTCAGGTATTTGGACACACCTGAAAACTGGAGTGAAATTTAAAAAATTGATTTAAAGTACTGTACAGGGTCAAAGACTACTATGTTCCACCATGCAAGGGACACCTGTAACAAACTGAACTTTTGGAAAATTATTTTTACATTATACTTTTTCTTGTCAATTTTGAGGAAAACTGGGCTTTTCATTAGTGGATATATGACTCTGTTCCTATGACTTTGCAAGAATCAAGAGAACAAATTCAAAGAATCTAATGGAATGTGTTTTTCATCATGCAAGGACAAAGAAAACCACCATAATATAAACTACTACAATGAAACAATACACATTTTTCTCATGTTGATTAGATACTGCCATATACGGAAAACAGAAAATAGTATACTTACTCATTGCCATTCTCCACAATGAAGACAAGCTGATTATGTCCATCACGGTTGATGAACTCCTGGGCAAATGTTACATCAGTGGAGACGAAAGCCAATTGTTTTAGTGAGTCACATTTAATATCATTGTTGTTGTTTTGGATGCCAGCGAACAGCTGGTCTGCGTAACGGCCCTAAAAGGCAAAGGGCAAAGAGCATATTGATGTTGTTACCATACATGTGTAATACTGCAAAAATCTGCAAGTGAAAGCAAAAAACTAGCACCCAAGGGGCAGAAGCAGTCCGTCATAGGTCATAGTTGTATACATTGACAGCTGGCTAAATTTTACACAGGAGATACAGATACTTATCTTTAGGATGTAAGATGATTGAGATTTCAGGATCCTCCTCCTTGCATATAAAGCCTTAAATGGCCACAGCCCTGCTTACTTATCTGAGCTTATTATTACTTACAAACTGGAGCATGCATTAAGGTCTGAAGATGCCAACCAACTAAAGATTCCAAGGCAAGGACAAGCCTTTAGTAATCAGGCTTCAAATCTGTGCAAAAATCAGCCTGCTTATACAAGAGATACCCCTCTGTCTCAGCTAATTTAGTATAGCATACCCTGACTTGAGCTGTGCATTCTTGATCTCTGTTTGTTATTCATTTGTACAAATACCATATATTATTACAACAATAATGAACCTTTCATAAACTTTTTCTATTCTGTTTCACTAGTTGGTATCCTGTTGTGGTACTGGGTACCACTTTCTGTTATAAGCTGTTTTTCAACCCATGAAAAAGACATCTGAGATACTGGGAGCCTTGGAATCAACAGATAGAAGAATTTTGTTATCATATTAGATGGGCCAGCACAGACTCTACTATAGAATGCCCAGGAGGGGAATAGGCAACTAGTTGGCCTAGGTCTCCAGGACTGTGTCTGTCCTAGTCTTTGACTTTCTGTTTAATTGACAGTGGACCTGCTAGAGGTTTTATCCCCAAGGGATGATGCTGACTGGAGTTTGTTTTCCTCTCCTTCATTGCCAACTGGCAATTAATTAATTGTTGAACTATGGACAGATATTGCTGGATTCCACTCAAGCTACTTTATTTTTCTATTTGTTTAAATAAATCTTTGTCACACATGTAACTATAATGCAATTTGTAAAACTTGTATTTACATTTTAGCTGAGAAGAGCTCTATTTAGAAATAAATTGAATCAAAAACACACTGTGGGGAGTAAAACTGAATAAAATGGTACCACAACGGAACCAGGTCTCTACTGTTGGGAGACATCAAAAATATCTTGTTACCCTAATATCACTGGAATGAGAATAACCATATTCAGTAATTCTTCGTATGGTCATCAAAATAAAGAAGCCATATATTTAATAATTTCATAGTATTTTTCTTCAGAAAGGTGACAAAAATAATTTAAAAGTCTGAAACACAACAATTTGTATTTTAGCTACTGATACTACTCTTAAATTTTTGGTTAAGTGCTTTTTGGAAGTATTCACTTAAAACAATGCTTTGTAAAGCAAGGATAGTTTTTTAATCTAGTAATACAGTATATTTCTAATAACATACATTCTTCAAGTTCTAGTTTTTAGAAAATAAGTCATTGATTTATTTACACACTATGACAAGTATTAATGATATGTAAAAACTGCTGTATTAACAAATAAACATACACATATACAGCACCATATATTATATACACAAAGCATGAACAAACAAAAAAAGACCAGTGATAAAATTATAAAGTATTTTTAAACATGTAAGGGAATTAAAAAATGCATTTTTATAATGTATAGCAGTGTGTGAATATTGTTTATTAAACTACAGTACATGTGAAGTACATGCTATGATGTACAACAATATCAGCAACAATAATTCCACAGAAATCCCTTGACTGCAACAGTCTAAGAATAGTTAACTTCTTGACCTCTGTCTCTCAAACTAAGGTTATGGAATAGAATGTTTTAATGAAGAGTTTTTAAATCACTACTAAGGTTTTATTGTTTTTGAAAAAGACGCTGAACAAGAAGGCATTTCAAAACATGCTATAAACATTCTATTAAATACTCAATACCTTTTTAGTACTTTATAAACTACAGCAAAAAGTTTAACTATAAAGTGCATTACCCATAAGCTTTTCAGAACAAACAAATGACACATGTACAGTATCATAGGACAGTGACATAAATACTCATAAATAAATATAAACACAATTGAATCTTAAATATAATATTGATTTTTGTATTGGCTACAGTAGTTTTTTCTCAAAATAAACAAATGATTGCTGGATCACAAACATACGTAAAATACACATTTGTAAATCTCTTTCTGCCTGAACACATGACTAGTCCCCCTGGTCAACATTTCTGAGCCTAACAATATGTAAATGCTGGGTGAGCAAAGATTCCTAAATTAGGACAACAGATGTTCTAAAATACAATGAATCATGGAGTTGGACTGATCACTGCATTCAGATTTTGTGCATACTGAGTGCTTTTCAAAAAGATGCATTGTAAAACTAGGTATCTAGTTAAATCTTAATTTACTTCAGCAATATTGCTGGAAATTAATATAACCAAACCATTTCTTTCAACATGTAATTTATATATTATTTGGCTACACTTTAATATGGCTTTTCATTATTAATTTATTATGCATTTAGTCCAGGAATTGGCAGCCCTGAATCATTGGAAGCTTTTAAAATGAGGCCAATAAAAGTACAAGCACAAAAGAAATATTATGTTAGGCACCTTGGTAGCAACTGAAATGTTCTGTTTGAGCCATTTAAATCAGTACAAAAGGCTGATGCCCATTTTCAGAAAGTTTAGGTTCTATACAACATACTCTAAAGTACTGACAGAACACTTAAACAGAAACAGATAATGAAAAAACGAATGGTGTAAGTACATGCAAGCATTGAAAAAAATGATATCCTTGACCTTTAAAAATGCACCAAGTTGTCAATACTATGTTAGGTTACTATACTTTTTAAAAGGTACTTTTGCCTGTTTAATTGTTAGCTTTTACTCAGATTGCTTCACCATTTTTACAAAAATGTATAGCCTAAAGGTAAAATTTGTCACTTATTGTACATGAATGGGCAAATATATACCACAGAAACACCTTGGATTAAGAATTAGTTTTAAGGCTGTGTAATGTAATGCCAAAATGTTTTAAAGTGTTGCAATCAGACATACAGCTGATCTTATGAGTAGTTATTCTAAGAATGTTTCCCTTCATACCATGCAAGTTCCAACAGGGTGTGCAGCAATTGACTGTGTGCTTTAATATCTAATTCATAGAAGAAAATTATAAGTATAAAGCAGACTGCAGCAAGAATGTTTTGTCCTTACATATGCTCAAGAAAATGTAGGTTGATGGCCCCAGTGCCATGGATCATGGATAAACTAACAGACAACAGGTTTGTGATACTTCGAGAAGATAATTTGGAACACAAGGTGACCCAGGGAACCGTCTCATTCCTTTCTCTTTACACCAGATTTTTAAATATAAATGCAATTCATTCCATCTGCAGAAGTTCACATCTCACTATATGAGGAGACAAAGGAGTTGGTGATGAATTCCTTAACAACAGTCATCATCAAGTTGGAGGAGATGGAGTTCTTTAAATATCTGTGGTCTGTATGAACAAGAGCTGAGAACAGGTGTGCAACACAGACCTGCTGTACAAAATGGGCTAGAGAAGGCTCTTCTTTATGACGAGGCTCAGGTGTTTTGTTTGTAATAAGCTGTTAAAAACACTCTACTAGTCCACAGTGGCCAATGTACTGTTCTAAACTGTAGTCTGCTAGGTGAGAATCATCAGACCGGGGTACCAAATATCTAAAAATAAACTGATTAGGAAGGCCAGCTATACTATGAAACTGATCCTGGAATCACTATAGATAGTGGCAGAAAACAGGTTGATCATAAAATCAGAGACCATCATAACTAAGTATTCCTATCCTTTCCATGATGCAATATCCTGGAGCACCCTTAACACTAGAATTACCAGAGCCTACGAAAAAACTCATAGATCCGTCCCACCTTAAATCGCTTCACACTTCTCCATCAGCGTCTTTTGTCCTGTAAATGTGTTGATAAGCAGCAAACAGCAATAAGCATCCTATCACATCCCCCACCGGCGCACAGTTTTCTCAGCTCAAATCTGTTTACCTGAGTGTCAGTAGCTTGGAGTTGTATAGCGTGAGTAGTCGAGCAAAATGACACCTTTTATAAATACTATATCATTATTTGGAACACATGCATTTCATGTGTGTTCCGTGTCTACAACGATCTATGTAAACACTTCGTTAAAACAGAAACATTTTTCATGTTTTAGTAATAATTGACAAAATGTAGACATGAAGTATATAATGTGTGAAGCCTGAATTCCAAATATCAAAGAAACACTTTCACAACAGGTACAAATATAACAGAACAAATGAGCTTTTATTCAAAAATATAACTGCAAAAAAACAACATGCGTTTACCTGCAACATTGACACGCAATTGGTACGAGAGATTGTAACAGCCGGTGTAATTTATGATACTTGTAAAGGTTAGCTTTGTTTTTTTTCTATTCTGTTATTCTCTCAGCCGCGTTCACGTTCCCAACGCCCCGCGGCCCCCCCCCCCCCAACACATTTGACACTACTGTTTTTACATAGACACGCTATAACAGAGGTACACTCAACTCATGCTGACGATTCTACATCGGATCAAGAATGCACTTTTGCTATCGCTGCACTTTGTATATGTACATGGGAAGCTTTGCACTCGTGACTTTACGCTGTAGATTTGGCTCTTACATACAAAGGACGGTGCATGTGCCCAAAACATTAACATTTATATGTTACTTACATAAAAGCCAGATCCGATGTAGAACCATCATCATGTAATTAAATAACTCAAGGTAAATAACATTCGATTTACCTATTTACCTTTATTTATTTACTTACTTCCTACAGCGTAAAGTCTCAAGTGCAGAACTTCCCATGTACATATACAAAGTACAGCGATGGCAAAAGTACATTCTTGATCCGATGTAGAACCCTCGTCATGTAAGTAAATAACTCAAGGTAAATAGGTAAATAACATTAGCTCTAGCTTTTATGCAAGTAACATATAAATGTTAATGTTTTGGGCACATGCACCGTCCTTTGTATGTAAGAGCCAGATCTACAGCATAAAGTCACAAGTGAACTGCAGAGCTTCCTCTGTTTGATCGTCAAAAGCATGCTCACGAATTACACATGTAATGTCAAGAAAAATACCTGCTGACACTTTATTATGCGAGCAATGATACGAGAATGCAGTTAGACTTTTTTGGGTACATACACCACGCTAGTGTTTAGATCTGGAAGGTGTAGCATTGTCGAAATAATTAACATGCGAGCAATAGCGCATCTCTATGTGATCCAAATAAATAACATATGAGCTATAGCGCGTCTTTATGTGATCCAAATAAATAACATTTGAGCTATAGCGTGTCTTTATGTGAAAACAGCAGTGTCAGATGGGGAGGGGGGGTAGGGTGGAATCGTGAACGCGACAGAGAATGAAAGTGAATAAAAAAAAAAAAAACAAAACAAAGCTAACCTTTACAAGTAACACACATTTACACCGGCTGTTACAGACTGACTGAGCTCATTTGTTCTGTTATATTTGTACCTCTTGTGAAAGTGTTTCTTTGATATTTGGACCTTAGGTTTCACACATTATAAACTTCATGTCTACATTTTGTCAATTATTACTAAAACATGAAAAACGTTTCTGTTTTAACAATGTGTTTACATTGATCGTTGTATACACGGAACACACACGAAATGCATGTGTTTCAAATAACAATATAGTATTTATAAAAGGTGTCATTTTGCTCGACTTCTCACTCTATACAATTCCAAGCAACTGACACTCAGGTAAACAGATTTGGGCTGAGAAAACCATGCGGTGGTGGGGGATGTGATAGTAGACTGCTTGCTGCTTATCAACAAATTTAC
This sequence comes from Erpetoichthys calabaricus, assembly GCF_900747795.2. Taxonomy (NCBI): domain Eukaryota; kingdom Metazoa; phylum Chordata; class Cladistia; order Polypteriformes; family Polypteridae; genus Erpetoichthys; species Erpetoichthys calabaricus. The sequence goes on from NC_041402.2 coordinate 71,183,144, forward strand.
AGGACAAAAGACGCTGATGGAGAAGTGTGAAGCGATTTAAGGTGGGACGGATCTACGAGTTTTTTCATAGGCTCTGGTAATTCTAGTGTTAACCACTGAGTCACTTCAGTATAATGTGCTAAGACATACTAATGTGCCATCAGAATGTACAGTATAATGCCTCCTCTCATGATGCTTGTCAGCTATAGCAGACACGTCGACTTAGAGAGAATATTTTGGATCATTAGACATTAAATACCACAGATTGCCTAATAAAAGGTGGATTGAACACACAAACAAATAAATCATTTACTGGCTCATAGCTTCTTGTTTGCATATATTTTCAATTATAACATTAACATACTTCGTTAATTTAAAAGAAAAAAGTTTACATCGTCATGATGCTGCTGTGCATAAAACTGCTTCAGTATTTAATCATGAAAAGAAAAACAAACAGTTTTCTTTCTTCTAGACCAGGGGTAGGCAACGTCGGTCCTGGTGAGCCGCAGTGGCTACAGGTTTTCATTCCAACCCAATTGCTTAATTAGAAACCAATCATTGCCAATCTCAGACCTTATTTAATTTTATGGCTTGTTAGTCTGTGCAATGTAAGGCTCTTATATCGTAGATTTTTTTCCTTTCCAAAGATATCATCCAAATAATATGAAGCCTAAAACAGATCATTTTCAGTCTGTCACATTTTTCTATTAAGTGTTTTATTAAATCAAACAGTACATGATGAACACACACAGATGTAATTGGAAAAAAGCTAGCTGGAGAACTGCTGGCTGCTTTGTCTTTTACATCTTATTGCTAATAAGGAGCAATTAAAACACTGAATGCAGCAGTTTAAGATTGAAATAAGCAATTAAGGTTGGAGAACCTTAACAAGAGAGACCACTAAAATGAAGCATCAAAATGTCACTTAAGCAATATGTGCTTCATCAGCAATATTTGAGTTCTCGTTAAGGAACTGGGTTGGAACAAAAACCTGCACATACTGCGGCTCACCAGGACCGACGTTGCCTACCCCTGTTCTAGACTCATAAAAGGATAAGGAAGAAACTAATATTTCTTCTGGGTCAAAAGTTTAAATTCATAGCTATAATTAGCTATTTCATGCTGCACGTATGAGGTCAGAGGCACGTGAGCCGAGTACAAACATTCAGCATCAGTAGTCTATACAGAGCTATGCAGTCTTTTGTAAGAAGCGCTAACATAAAATGGTGGCACTTTGCACAGTGCTGTTTTTTTTTTTTTGTCACATGCTAATTTACCCAGGTGGCAGTGAATTGTCACTTTCTCAGTGGCAACAACCATGACCATCTCTCTTGTCCCCAAGGTAGCCGCTCCAGTTTCATTTTGCCCACAGCTTGTTTTTAGCAAAGCAGAAGACTGTTTGTCATGAGACGTGGTGTGAAAATATTGTCAATAGTGACATTTCTCAATAAACAAGCAAAACACTCAACGAGTCACATCACCACAGACTCGGACAGTCTCTTCCTGGAAGTCAAGAGAAATATCCCTAGCCCCTGCACCTACTCCTGTGGGAATATGGCAATCACCCACACCAAGTGCTATTAACACTAGAATTACCAGAGCCTACGAAAAAACTCATAGATCCAGCCCACCTTAAATCGCTTCTTAAATCCGTTCACACCTCTCCGCCAGCGTCTTTTGTCCTCTAAATGTGCTGATAAAGACAAGCTGCCAGCAGCCGGCTATTCCACCCCCCCACCAACTTAGAACATGCACAAACTTCTCCCAGCTCATGCCTTGATTGATTATCTGAGAGTGACAGAACTGGAGTTTTAGAGTGGAAATAATAGATCGTTATTTGGAACACACGCATTTCATGTGTGTTCCGTTTCTACAGTAATCTGTGTAAACACATTGTTAAAACAGAAACTTTTTCATATTTTAGTAATAAATGTTACAAAATGTAGGCATAAAGTATAGAATATGTAAAGCCTGAATTCCAAAGATCAAATAAACACTTCCACAAAAGGTTCAAAGATGATACAACAGTTTCCGTGGCATAGCGCGCTAAGATTTGCTTCTCAGATCGCAGCAGCTTTGCCGTGCCTCACAGACCTAAGTTCGATTCTCCTCTGGGGATAAAGTGTTACTTTTTTTTTTCTTTTTAACCTCAAAACGGACATAAAATTTATAAATTGGTATGCACTGTCAGTTAATGAGATCGTTATATTTTCATGTGGGATGCTCCTTTTAAAATATTTTTTTAACAACTGAGACTGCAATTAACATGAACAACTGTCCTTATAACTGTTATTTTAAAGATCCATAACACACAGACAGACAGAGCACTGCATAATAGAGTGACAGACAGGCAGAAAAGTCACTAGATATATAAATAAACAGAGAAGGCACATGTACTGAAAGAAAAAAAAGATCAACATGTGCATTGTTCCTGTTGCACTGAATAAGCTCACGCTCTCTGACATCACCCCTCCCCCCGATCTGACTCTCTAAGTAACAGCACAAGTACAGATGCAAATTAACAATGATTACAAGAATAATCAATAAGTGTTTGTCTTTCTCAGGCTGTTTGTCCATTCAGATCCTAATTAACCTAAGTCTAATAAATTACAAATATGTGTAACAATCTGTTTAAGATTCTAAAAGAATGACCTAAAAGATACAAGGTTCAAGTTATTAAAGAATCTATACTAATAAAAGGCAAAGCCCTCACTGACTGACTCACTGACTCACTCATCACTAAAATCTGGAATAGCCTGCCAGTAGGAATTCGCCAGGCTAATACAGTGGAGCACTTTAAAAAACTACTGAAAACACATTACTTTAACATGGCCTTCTCATAACTTCACTGTAATTTAATCCTGATACTCTGTATATCCAATTCATTATAATAACTATTCATTCAAAATCTGTACTAACCCATACTCTCTCTTCTGTTTCCTTTTCCGGTGTCCTGTTGGTGGTGGCATGCGCCACCACCATCTACCCAAAGCACCATGATATTCCAACAATGATGGATGGATTAAAAGCCAGAAGTGTGTACGACCATCAGCATCAAGTGACTCCGTGAAAAACCCGAACTACAAAGAGGACTATTTCATTTATGTTGGGTAGAATGCCCAGAGGGGACTGGGCGGTCTCGTGGCCTGGAACCCCTACAGATTTTATTTTTTTCTCCAGTCTTCTGGAGTTTTTTTTTGTTTTTTCTGTCCACACTGGCCATCGAACCTTACTCCTTTCTATGTTAACTAATGTTGTCTTATTTTAATTTCTTATTCTGTCTTTTATTTTCCTTCTCTTCATTGTGTAAAGCACTTTGAGCTACTTTTTGTATGAAAATGTGCTATATAAATAAATGTTGTTGTTCTCCAACTTCCCGTGTAGGTAGAAGGCTGAAATTTGGCAGGCTCATTCCTTACAGCTTACTTACAAAAGTTAGGCAGGTTTCATTTCGAAATTCTATGCGTAATGGTCATAACTGGAACCTGTTTTTTGTCCATATACTCTAATGGAGGAGGCGGAGTCACGTATCGCGTCATCACGTATTATGCCTCCTATGTAATCACGTGAAGTGAAAAACAAGGAAGAGATTTACAGCACAAGTCAAACGCGGGAACGAAGGTAAATGACGTTAATTGTTGAGTGTCTTTTAATATTGTGTAATTGTTGAGTGTCTTTTAATACTGTGTAAGCATGCATATTAACAGATGTGCAATTAAACGTGTGCATTTACGGGGTGATTTCTCAGGCTTAAAGCTCGAAGTGATCACTCGAGTGAAGGCAGCTTCACAAAAAAAAAAAACAGATCCTTAACAAACTGTTATTGGTATATTTTCCCTCAAATTTAAAAGGTTTTCTTTTCTTCTTAATAAAAATTTAAAAGCAGAACTTCGCCGGTGCGAACCGCGGGGATTTGAGCGACTGACGCATACAGACAAATTCATGAGTGCAGGTACTTCGGAAACAAAGCACCGTGTAAACCTAAAGTTTAAATTAAGTTCATAGACCTACAAAAGGTTGCCATTGATTTCAGGCAAGATTGCTTTTCTCCTGTACAACTATACGTTGCATTCTCAAGAGTGTGCTTGCACTGCTTGGTCATATTACAACCGGAGTGCTGAACTGACAACGTGATATACAAACAGAACAATCATAAAAACAGGATTAAATAAAAAGGCTGCTTCCGTTGGTAAAGCAGCGAAAAAGGAAGACCTTATATGACGTTCATTTGTAAAACAGCGGAGAGGCTGTGTGAAGTCAGCTTCACAAAAAAAACAGATCCTTAACAAATTGTTATTGGTATATTTTCACTCAATTTAAAAAGGTTTTCTTCTTAATAAAAATTTAAAAGCAGTACTTCGCCGCTGCAAAGCACGGGGATGGGGATGTATATATATAGATAGATATTATATATATATATATATATATATATATGATAGATAGATAGATAGATAGATAGATAGATAGATAGATAGATAGATAGATAGATAGATAGATAGATAGATAGATAGATATGTATGTATGTAGATATGTATATATGTGTATATATATGTAGATATGTAAATATGTATATATATGTCTGTATGTGTGTATATATATATGTGTGTGTGTGTGTATGTATGTGTGTATATGTATGTGTATATATATGTTGATATATGTATATACTGTATATGTGGATGTGTATATATATATATATATATATGTAGATATATGTAGATATGTGTATATGTAGATATAAGTATATATGTTTATGTATATATATATATATATGTTTACATAACCTCTTTAACACACTATTTCTCCGCTGCGAAGCGCGGGTATTTTGCTAGTTAAATATATAGAATTTAAAATCAGGCTATAGCAGTTATTTATAAATATATAAAAAGAGTGTGTTTGAAATGAGATGTACAGTCCAAAGTTTAAAAGTTTAAGGAAGCTCTGTTTAAATAAAGTCAAATGGTTCAGGTTTTCTAATTGCTGGATGTTTACACAGGTGTCCTTACTGCTGCCAGGTTAACCAGTGTTAGTTTCATGATATTATTCAGTCTAGGCTACATATTCATTGAACTGTAAACTGCTTAGTTCAATCTAATGAGTTTGAACATTAAAATCTTCATATGGCTTATTTTATATTCCATATACTGTAAACTGTTACCCAAAATTTAATGTGAAGCTTGTCAGGTTTGCGTGACACGTACTGAATAAAAAGGAATTGACATTTAATGGGCTATAACTGTTCCTTAATTGTTATGTTCTGAACTGCCATATGACACATGATGCAGTTCTGCACAAATGAGTGAGAAGTGTCTGATATATCAACAAAGCTGTCTGTATGCCGTAATGCCATTTAGGAAAAAATCATGTATCTGTACGTGATCTGTTGTCACTGTGTCAGTATCTGATTTAACCACTTTTCATGAGGTATCCGGCAATATAGTCCAGTCATTCAAAATCAATAATGGTATTTTTACATACCCAAAAGTGTCTTCCTTCAAATAAATCATAAGTTTCAATACAGTAATCCCTCCTCCATCGCGGGGGTTGCGTTCCAGAGCCACCCGCGAAATAAGAAAATCCGCGAAGTAGAAACCATATGTTTATATGGTTATTTTTATATTGTCATGCTTGGGTCACAGATTTGCACAGAAACACAGGAGGTTGTAGAGAGACAGGAACGTTATTCAAACACTGCAAACAAACATTTGTCTCTTTTTCAAAAGTTTAAACTGTGCTCCATGACAAGACAGAGATGACAGTTCCGTCTCACAATTAAAAGAATGCAAACATATCTTCCTCTTCAAAGGAGTGCGCGTCAGGAGCAGAGACTGTCATAAAGACAGAGGAAAGCAAACAAATCAATAGGGCTGTTTGGCTTTTAAGTATGCGAAGCACCGCCGGTACAAAGCTGTTGAAGGCGGCAGCTCACACCCCCTCCGTCAGGAGCAGGGAGAGGGAGAGGGGAGAGAGAGAGAGAGAGAGAGAGAGAGAGAGAGAGACAGAGAAAAACAAACAGTCAAAAATCAATACGTGCCCTTCGAGCTTTTAAGTATGCGAAGCACTGTGTAGCATGTCACTTCACAAAGCAGCTGCACAGAAGGTAGCAACGTGAAGATAATCTTTCAGCATTTTTAGACGAGCGTCCGTATCGTCTAGGTGTGCGAACAGCCCCCCTGCTCACACCCCCTACGTCAGGATCAGAGAAAGTCAGCGCAAGAGAGAGAAGAGAGAAAAGTAAGTTGGGTAGCTTCTCAGCCATCTGCCAATAGCGTCCCTTGTATGAAATCAACTGGGCAAACCAACTGAGGAAGCATGTACCAGAAATTAAAAGACCCATTGACCTCAGAAATCCGCGAACCAGCAAAAAATCCGCGATATATATTTAAATATGCTTACATATAAAATCCGCGATAGAGTGAAGCCGCGAAAGGCGAAGCGCGATATAGCGAGGGATCACTGTATTGTCTGCCCTTTTTCCATTATTAAAATATGTGATTTGCACACATATGTCCAGAGCCAAGCAGCACGTCACAGGTGAGTAAGACTGCTTTTATCAAATATCCCACCTATGTCGAGCTACATACAGTGAAAGGATAATTACCATTGGATAGCTGAGGTGCAGAGCATTCTAACTAAGTATAGTTGTCTATGTCACAACTCTGCGTAAATGGCAACAAATATAATGCCTGCATTATAGCTTATCTTTACCCACTGTTATGCATCATTGCACCCAAAAATTGAGTTCAATTCAGTATAAAGTTTTGACTTTATTGAGAAGTACGTGTTTGATGAAGGACTCAAGGCTATGCTTGATGTCTAAGTATTGCTTAGTATTACTCTGAAGCGTTGCACAGTTCAAGTGTCATAGGTTCAATTACCACACCCAGAGGCTGTCTGCTAAACGTTCTCCCTGTGTTCGTTTTCTCAGCACTTAGGCCTGTTGTAATTTCTTGCAAGGACCCCCACCCTCCCCCTGCCCCACCCACCTTTCACCTTCAATTGTAGTTCTGTAAAGAGATTATTTAGATGAAGAGAGTAAATGTTTCCAAATCAGGGGACACCTTGCGCCAAACATTATAACTTTGCAATGCAATGGGATATGACATCTAACCAAAGTACAATGATAACTGACAGAATGAGACACAAAAGAAACTTGATGCCAAGGTTGTACATTATAAAGTATCTTAGTTACATACTGTAAAATGTAGGACTGCAACAGCTAATAGTCATAATTGATTATTAAAAACAGCAACGATCACTTTCATCGATTAATTAATTACGTCATCAGGCCGAGTGCGTTGTGCTGAGCAATTGCATCACTAGTTCATTCAGCTGTGAACACATTTGGAAAAAGGCAGACAGCATGCAAGTGTCAGAAAAGACACTGCAATCTAAGACTTCCAGAGTTTGGGAGCACTTTACTCTGAATGCTGAAAAAAAGGGTTGTGAGCTGAAAAATGTGTTGGACTGACCTATGGCACGAGAGCACAATGGAGATACGTATGCACATATGAATAGGAAACATACTATTAAAGTCTCAGTGGAGGAGGAAGACTCGTTATCATTCCAGTAAGTTGAATGTTACTTCAGCATCATGTGATACAAATACCTAACACAATGTTTTACTAGACTAGGTATGACAACATTATTTTCAGTTTGAAGCAAGGAATAATAGCCCAATCCTTTACAATGCAAATAAAATTCTAGCATATTTCATTACAGACATCTATAAAAAATGAGTCATTAACCACTAGCTAGTAAACGTTTAGATAATCCCAATCCCAATTTTTTTTTTCTTTTGACGTGGTGTAACGTTAAGAGTGTGTGTGACTATAAAAAAATGGATATGAAGTCACATAAATCCCTGTTGTCTAAGGAAATCACTCAGCGAGACTACAGCAGTATTTCGCTCCTTCTAAGCCAAAAGATACGATCAGGGTGGGAAATTGAAAGTTACAAACTAGTTGGATATCTGATTTAATCTAGCTTTTGTATAATTTGGAGGAAGATGTGATAATGTGCAAGTACTGTTGCAAAACAGATTTTGTGGCAGGATCACACAGTTTCAAATAAGAAAATCTAACAGCACACTCCCAACAGCAAATGACATTGAGTAGGCTAAGACAGTGTGTTGACTGCAAGCATATGTGCCAGAGAATCTGTCATGGTAAAAGGTTTCCAGACACAAAAAAGATGAATGACGATCCAAAAAGATATACATTTTCAGTTAAATAAATCAAATTTGCACTTAGAGAATCTGTACAAAACGTTTTCAAAACCTGGCAGGATCTAATCAATAACATTTTAGAATAAGCATTTAAATTGAGGAAGTGGGTTCTCTCTCCTCTATTACTCCATTTACTGTATCTTTATTCATGTATTAATTTATCTATTCACTTTTCTTTACCAATAAACATTGAATGAGTCAGCTTTGAGTAATCTTTATAACACTGCCAAATACCACCACTGGTGATGTTTCCTGTTATAATATGGAGAACTGTGATGTCTTTTTACCTCAATCCACCATTGTAGATGCTTTCCACAGTCAGTGGATTCAATTATTCATAAAGATATCTATTTTATTAATGTGGGATTAAACATACACTTATGAAACACCACTAAATCCGGTCAACAAAACATGAGACATCAGAAAGATAAGCTTCTCTTTTTTTGCAAGGCTCACAACAGGCTACTTCTCCTAGCTGACTTACATGCACTGAACTTGCGGGAGAGCATTCATTGGTTCTCAACTCTCATACAAAGTCCACCCCTGAAATTTAAAACAAAATCAAACTTTGTTTTCTCATAGGGCGAGTTGCAGATTAGTTTGACTGAGCTGTTTTGTATGTGAGTCTACAAAAAGTCATGGGAGTGCACTGCAAATGAAATGAACAAACAATACCTGAGAATGAAGACACATTCACCTCTGACATTAAGAGAAAAAACATCAGATAATATTCAACCTACAGCAAGAAGAAATCAGTAAGCATAGCAAGGGTTCAAGGAAACAAGAAAAGTAGTCAATATAGTTCTCTTAACTGGACTTGACAACTGTCTTGGCTTGAAAAATGGACATATCTGATAATTTTTTAAGCTCTTTGTCCATGCCTCACACCCTCTATTATAAAGCACCAGTGAGGACAAGATATGTTTTAAATTTAAAGAAAGTGCTCAACACATATAACCATGTTTGTGAAGAAATAACTTTAACTTGAAAAATACCAAACTAATCCTTTACAGTGCATAAAATGGAATTTTTTTTTTATTTTTATTTTTTTTAAAAAACATGATAAATCTTTGCAGATATGCCTCAAAGAAGTCTGAAAGGTCAGTGGGGCAAGCTCAAGAAAGGACATGGATTATAAAATGTATGAGGTTTAGAGAAAAGGTACAGGAAATGATCATATTAATAAACAGTTACCATAAATGAGGAACTAAAAACATCAACTGGGAAATTAAATAAATGAAGCAAATAAGCATTAAGCAACAACGAAGAAACACAGAAAGAATCATAATGTAAAGGAAAATTCTTCTGAAATTAAAACTCCTACTAAAACTTACTGGAGCAGTGGTGAGACGCAGAATACTTCCATTTTTGATGTCTAGTCGGTTCTAGAAAAGAAAAGTAAAAAATAGAATGTTATCAAATATATACATACACAACCTAATGAATTACAATTCTTCAAAATGACAGAGTAATTAGGCTAGAAAACAAGTTTTAAAATAATGTGTAGCTTGAAAAGCTGTTCTTCAGTTTCACATTCAAACAAAAACACCCCTACAAGCTAATTCAAACTAAACAGATATAATATGACAAAACAGTGGTAACACCTCAATTCTGAATGTATACAGACCAAACTTACAAACACTCCCTTTATCCAATCCAATAGTTAATCTTCAATGTCAAATTTCCTGCAAATATATATTTGGAAAGCAATCTTTCTTGGTTGTTGCAAGAATATTCAATGTCTTTTTAAAATTATTATTTTATAATTTTGCTTAATTTGTTACTTATGAATTTATATATTTTTTCATTGCGTAAGTTTTGTTAAGCTCACATGCATTTAATGTTAGCTACCTGTGGCAGCTGCTCTTGACTGGAGCATGGAGCTGCGTAATTCGGCTGTTCAGTGGTGCCATGAACCAGGAGTCAAGGGCGTGGCATGTGATGCTCTTTGTTTAAACAAAAGCTTTAAATTAAACTAAACTTTGTTAAATTGAAAGCTAAAAACAGGCTCAAGAATATTATTGTGCCAAAATAAAAAAAATCCAGAAATCGAGTTAGTGAATTTGTATTCAGTTTCGCTTCTTTTTATATGATGAACCGACCTCTGCCAATTTGTGGCTTCACTGACAAAATAAGGACTTTGTATGATAACACAATTAACTTTAAATTTTCTCTTATGTTCTTTTAGAAATGTCCTTTGCTTGTGGCTACAGTTCATGGCAATTAGTGATAAGTGAACTCCGCATTGTTTGCTTGCCTCGAATTTGGAGAAATCGCGGAAGTGTTTCGCCAAACTTGGCGAAATGCATTGAAGTCAATGGGGACAGACTAACTGAACTAAATTTGACTGCATAATAATGGTGTAATCATCTTTGAAGTGTCCCTGAGGGCAGGACAAACATCTGCCAACTATACTGGGCACATTATTCTGGTCAAAAAGGTGACCCGAACTATGTGGCAGCAGTGCCAACCACTGCACCACCGTGCCTCTGTGAGATCAGAGAATAAAGAACAAAGTCAGAGACACGCAAATGTATAATTCATGAAAACAAAGTGGAAATGATGGCCAAATTATCAGAAGATAATTCAATGAAAAAAGGAAAATGCGAATGGAGCAAATTTGCTGCAAATAACGCTTTGCCGAAATTTGCTGATCAACACTAATGGTAATATCAAAGAAAATGTGTTATGCTCACTGGCAAGCTAATAACAATCTTAGTCGCTCCCAAACCCGCTTACTTCAATTCAGAGGAGCAGGGACCAACAACCTATCCTGGTAGCACTGGGCACACTGCAGAAAAAAGGCCTGGACAGGGTACCAGTTTATCACAGGGTCCACTTACACACACACTCACACTGGGACCATTTAACCAAACCTGAACGGCTTAGAGAATAAAGGCAGTTAACTGAAGTATATAGATGAACAGCACAGAGACATATGGAGAACATGAAAACTCTATGCAGAAAATCAGGTGCTGGAATTTAATCTAGCATACTGGAACAGTAAAGTGGCAGTACCAATCATTGTGTCCTACTGTACCACCTATGCTATGAATAGGTTAGCTATATTTCAACTAAATATCTCATTGTTCTTAAATTAACTACATTCACACTTACACTCTTATGACTGCTCAACTGTCTTAAAGCTACACAATAATCTGACAGGAAAAACAGTATAGTATGGATGGGAAAAAAATAAAAATACAGATTTTTCTTTGCATTTTATTTTACAATCTCTACATTGTTTTATATCATTTTACTGAAGCAATTTTCCATGTTTTTTTTTTAGTGAAATGTGAGTGGAAATCTCCACAGACAAAATAAAAAAATTTACCTTCAAAATTCTATAAACTACTGTAAATATCAGAAAGAATAAGTTATGGCATTAAAAAAACACCTGAAAAATTAATATCAAAGTGCTTTTTAAACTTAGTTTTGTCCTTCACTCCCTCCATTCCATCCACAGAGTCTGAAATCCTTCATTGTGTTACATTTAAGGGGAGATTCTCCCCACATTTCAAAAATGAATTTCACACCCTGACACTAAAAACATGGTATCTGTAATGTTAAGCAGGTAATTACATGCTTACTCATGGAGTCTCAAATAGTTATTTTGACTTCTCTAGAAGCTGGACCGCAAAGAGGGGAAGTGGCTTGGAACAGTCAGACAAAGGCTAAGGTATACTAAGAACTATCTCCTTTATCTCCTGATAAAAACTCTTTAATTTAACGAATAACAGAAAACTGTAAAATTTCAAATTGAACTGTAAAATTTCAATTATAAATGACATACCTCATAGAGCACCCAAAACTTTCTGGAAATAAGTAGCAAATCAAGAACCATTTCAACCTAAAATCTGAACTGATTTATTGATTATATCTTTCAATTCTAACTTACTGCCTTTACAAATTTCCTCTTTTCAAAAAGCAAATTGATTTCTGAAAATGACTGAAATCAAATATATGAAAGAGAAAAAAAAATTCTCGTTTGAAGGGAATTTTAAATATTAGAACAATGTTTATGTGTGATGTATTGCTACAGGCTAAACCCTTAACTAGCACCATATTTGAGAGTGGGCATTCTCATTGGTCTACAACATGCTTACTGAAACATAATCTATACATATTAATAAAAGGCAAAGCCCTCACTGACTCACTGACTGACTCATCACTAATTCTCGAACTTCCCGTGTAGGTGGAAGGCTGAAATTTGGCAGGCTCATTCCTTACAGCTTACTTACAAAAGTTAGGCAGGTTTCATTTCAAAATTCTACGCGTAATGGTCATAACTGGAACATATTTTTTGTCCATATACTCTAATGGAGGAGGCAGAGTCACGTATCGCGTCATCACGCCTCCTACGTAATCACGTGAACTAAAAACAAGGAAGAGATTTACAGCACGAGTCAAACGCGGGAACGAAGGTAAATGACGTTAATTTTTGACTGTCTTTTAATACTGTGTAAGCATACATATTAACACATGTGCAATTAAACGTGTGCATTTACGGGGTGATTTCTCAGGCTTTAAAGCTCGCCTTTTATCAAACGCGGGAACAAAGGTAACTGACGTTGTTCACTGTCTTTTAATACTGTGTAACCATACATATTTACACATGTGCAATTAAACGTGTGCATTTACGGGGTGATTTCTCAGGCTTAAAAGCTCGCCTTTTACTAAAAAGGTAAATGCAAAACTATTTTCAATCATTCTATGATCTGCTTCTCACAACTGAAGGCACCGTGGCTGATGTTACGTCACTTGCTGTCCAACCATAAGCCTTACCTGGTGGTTAACCAGACACTCACTTCACTCCTTTTCGGGAATCGAAGCTCTGAGATTTTCTTTTGTTCTTAATTAAAACTTAAAAGCAATACTTCACCGCTGCTAAGCCCCTCTAGCGCCGACGTCCGAGGTTCGATTACCGTAAGCAAGTGCAGTGAGTGTGTAATTACATTCACGGCATTCGTAGTCTGATTCACAATCTGATTGTATGGGTGGTTACCTACGAGTTAACGCTTATACTTGGCCACCAAGTCAGGTCGAAGTGATCACTCGAGTAAAGGCAGCTTCACAAAAAAACAGATCCTTAACAAACTGTTATTAGTATATTTTCCCTCAATTTAAAAACGTTTTATTTTCTTCTTAATAAAAATTTAAAAGCGGTACTTCGCCGGTGCGAAGCGCGTGGATTTGACCGACTGACACATACAGACATATTCATGAGTGCAGGTACTTCGGAAAGAAAGCACCGTGTAAACCTAAAGTTTAAATTAAGTTCATAGACCTACAAAAGGTTGCCATTCATTTGAGGCAAGATTGCTTTTCTTCTGTACAACTATACGTTGCATTCTCAACAGTGTGCTTGCACGGTTTCAGATATATATGTATATATATATGTATGTCTATATATAAATATGTAAGCTTATAAGTACTGCCTTACTTCTCTTTAAGAAAGGAAGATGTAATGATACTTGATTTAAACGATTCCATGTCTTCCTGGGTTTGCGTAGCTTATTGTCAATATCTTTACACCTGTTTTTAACACTTATTTACTGAAACGGGCTTTCACGAAAAAAGTTAGGGCTTTGCTACAGGATACACCCTCCACAAGTTAAGCAAGTAAAAATAAAATATATATTTCTGTTTTATTTAAACCTTTTAAGTTCGTATGCATAGCCCCATTTGGCTGTTTAATTTTTTTTTTTCTTTCTTCAGTAATATTTAATCTCCTTAAAGAAAAAGAACATATCCATTTTACTTTTTTTGTACCTCTTTAGTAATATTTTAGTGTAAAAGGATAACCAGTATTTAAACCTTTTATGTTACTTTATACATTTATTTTACACAATGTTGAAAAATTAATAAGAAAGCTACATATTTTGGCAGCTGCTGCTTTCATTTTCAATGAAATGAAAAAAGCTCTCCAAGAGAAAACGTCAATGAAGAAGAAACAGTTTGCACTATCTAAAAATCAGAAACCCTCATTCATAAAAGTTTGCTGCAGATGACTTAACTGAAAATAAATGAATAGTTCCTATGTGTATAATACATATTTATCTATTTTACTTATGCCTTTATTCCACCAACTTACAACATCTGAGGTACAATTTGTTACATTACTTTTGTTTTTTGCAGCACAGGCAGGTGAAGTGACTTCCTCAGGGTCACATAGTGGTGTCAGTACCAGGATTTGAACTGACAAGCTCCGGGTTTACTGAAATATTACTGAACAAAGAAAAAAAACGAAAACGGGCAAATACGGCTATGCATACAGATGTCCATCCGTCCATTATCCAACCTGCTATATCCTAAATACAGGAGCCAATAAGTACATATGTTTATATATATATATATATATATATATATATATATATATATATATATATATATATATATATATATATATAGATATGTAAATTTGTATATGTATATATATGTTTATGTGGATGTGTATATACATATGTATATGTAGATATGTATATATATATGTATATGTATATATATGTTTGTGTGTGTCTGTGTGTGTATATTATATATATATATATATATATATATATATATATATATATATATATATATATATATATATATATATATATATATATATATAAAAGACAGCAACACTCATAACAATGACAACACAATTACATTGACAATCATGTTACGTTATTTTTAAAATGTTTCCTTTTTTTTTTTTCATAACCTCTTTAACACACTACTTCTCCGCTGCGAAGCGCGGGTATTTTGCTAGTGCCTTATACTTTATAGTAGGTAAGTAAATAAAGTTTACTTATATAGTGCTTTTTGTAGACATATGCTTACAAAGTGCTTTACAGGTTAAAAACCTATACATAGTACTGTAAATACAGTTCATGAAATATCAACTAAAACCAATGAAAGCAATAAAAGAGACAAAATATACATGTAAATATACAGAATCTCATACAGTTATCCAAAGGCTTGCTTAGATCCTTTCTAGCATGCAATTAATGTATAAAATATGTTAACATATAGTGCATATCAGCATTTTGTCAAAAGAAATACATATATTGACTTGATTATAACAGTCATCATTAAGGAGAAAGTCATAAAGACGACAGTATCAGTTAAGTTTAACAACTTTATTTTATCCCAAATAATTTATACAGATTGGGAAACAAGAAGTTCCAATGGCACAATATGTTTTTTGCAGTCAAACGATGACATCACTTTTAATTGGATAAGTCACTTTAGCTAGGAAAACAAGATTGTACTTCAATGCTTATAGCTGGCAAGATAGCATGAATGCTGTTTTTAAATAGCTATATTTAAAAATTATTTTATTAATTTAAAGTATTTTCTGTTCTTGCTCCTTGTCTTTAAAGATATAGTAAAAAGGAAAAAAGCTTTAAACGATAATAGTTTAGCATTTTATTTATTTATTTGCAATTTGCAAATCTGAAGCCCAGAAGCTCACCGTTTCTGTAATGTATGTCTGTATCCCATCTGTGTACTGAAGTGCATGGTTTTCAGGGCAATTGATGTTCCATCTGAAACATTGAATATTGAACACATTTATGTTATACTAAATCTTAAATCATTTACTTTGCAAACATAACATTTCAACATTTATAAAAACACTACTTTAAACCAGACAGTACCATAAGTTCAGTTACTGTTAATTCATTTTGTACTGGAAATTATGTTTAGCCTGAAACAAAACAATAAAGGTGAATCACAACATCAAAAGAACCAAACCCAGGCTACTAAAAACAGAAAGCAAATGTTAAATTGGTGTCTTTGTCAGCCATTTCATGCCAATCAACATTACAACAAGAAGAATGATTTGCTTGATCTGAAACAGGAACATCCATTATCCAAACCCATTTATGTTATTACCAGGTTAGAGGATGGCACATGCATTGTCATTAACAGTAAACACTATAAAGTTGAAAAAGAAAGTAACTGTGACATCAGATGGTGAGGTTATTTAGATTTCCTCTTATTTCCAGAATCTGTTAAAGTGCACGAGTCTACCATTAGAAAGAGGTAACACAAGTTAGAACTACATGGGAGGTGTTCCAAGATGAAACCTTTTCTGTCCAGAAAGAACATTAGGCAGATGTCACGTGTGTGTCTGGGAGGCATCCTTAGGGCTCAGTTTGATGGTAATTACCCACCCAACCAGGGACTGGCACAGTGTACTAATGCTTTCTCTTTTTCTCCCTCTGCAGACCTGAAGATTTACGGCCCTACCCCGGACCTGCAGGCAAGCCTCTGTGCACATCCCAGTTATTTGACTTGTGGGAAAAAATCAGGTGCTAGCTGAGACCAGAAGATCACTCCGCTAAGGAGATCGTCAAGTATGGCGCGTGTGACTTTGTTCTCAATTCCCTCACCGAATTTCTCTCCCAGCTGGTTACAAGACAAGAAATTACATCCAGTGTCCAAGCCACCTGGACCCGCCCCTTCCTAGCCGAAGTGCATAAGACCAGAAGTCCGGCCATCTTAGGCAGTTCAGCTTTGAACTTGCATCTAGAAAGACATTAATTTGGTTGCTCCTTTTTTTGAAAGTCTACTTTTTCTTTCAATTTCAACGACAGACAGGCATGGCTTGCCCAGCCCTTTTCTCTTGTCCTTTCTATTTTTTTTTACATAGGGCAAGGCTAAAGTTTGCCCATGAACACATAAGCAAAGACTAGGGCTTCTGGAACAATATGTATACAATACTGTATTTGGCCACAATACCAGAAGACAGCATTTGACCAGAAGAACCTAATACAGAAGTAACAAAATTTTCAGAATAATGAATACTTTTTGAGGGCTTGGACAAATGTTCATACAACATCATGTTTAATGGATTTTGTTTCAACGAAATGTAAATTTCAGTATAACTAATGTTTTTTCAACCAAAAATTGCCAATAAAGATAATAGTACAATACAAAAAATACTTAATGCCGCACCTACACTTTTTGCAGGGTCATGGGAACAACGTAATAGGCTGTCTCTTTCTTCTTAGACCAAAACAATGTGACAGTCTGTTCTGAAATTTCCTCTTTTTGGCAGTCTCAGTGAGAGTGTAGGTGCAACTTCATACTAATAACCGAATTCTGAGTCAGTGCTTCTTTGAGAGTCCACATGGGTAGCTGTGTTGTGTGAAGAAACTGTGCTGTTATGTATTCATACCTATATTTCTATTTTAAAAAGTTACATCTAACAACTTATACTCAAATGAAATATTTTTTGCTGTTTAAGAAGTGATTATTTTTTTATATACAGTGTCACGCACGCAAGCATAGACCCAAGCTGTAGCGCGAAAACGCCGGCCAAGGGGGAAAAGCGGGGTACTAACCTTTCTCTCTTTGTTTCCTACAGAAAGAAAGAAGCAACACCGCTATGAAAATGCCCAGATTGCCTAACCACGTACTGCCACTTCCGTGTTCATTCCCTTCCTTCTGTCTACCTCTGATGACGTCATGGCTCCCATCCACCACCTCGGTTCCTTCCTAGCTCTGTGTCAATTCTGGTCCCACTCCATAAATGTTCCCGACCCCGCCATCTTGACTGTCTGATGTAATTGAATAATATTTCTGACCTGTTTAAACTTGCAAAACTGTACAGTATATGGGGCCAGACAAACCCCAAACCTTTATGCTGTGTTTTGATTTATTTACAACAGGTATTGCCAAGCTTGGGTCACAGAGCATTCTGAGACAAGCATGTTACATAATAAGCCTGATCCTGCAGAGGACAACCAGTTACTTTGCCCTTGGTTTACTGTTTACCAGATGTAGCACGGCAGCTATGGAGCTGCCCTTCTGCTGCTGCCGTTAGAGAGGGCAAATTGCCGGCGACCCCGGTCACAATAGTATACATAATTTCTCCATATTCGTTATAACAAAATTTCTGTTATAACAAAATCCCATGAATTTTGTTACAACAGAACTGTACTAACTGTAAAGCATGATTTTGGAAATGTTATGTTTTGGGGCTGCTTTGCTGCATCAATGCCTAGGCAGCTCACCATCAGAGAATCCATAATGAACTGCTCATTGTACCAGAGGGTGCCAGAGTATAAATGTAAGATTATCTGTTAGAAAACTGAAGCACAACCAAGTGTAGACTTTGCAATTTAACAATGACCCTAAATATACCAGTAAATCCACCAAGGAATGACTGAAAAGAAAGAAATCGTATGTTCCAGAATGGCCATGTAAATGACCGGATCTGAATCCCATTGAGATAATTTGGCCTGGGGGCGGGATTTGAAACGGGCTGTGCACACAAGACACCTTTCAAACATCATACAGCTGATACAATTCTGGTGGGGTGAGAAAACTTTCTCCCAATCAAAGATAAGAGGTAAATGCCTACTTGAGGTTGTTTCTTCCTAAGGGGGCAATACCAGCTATTACCACATATGTAAATGGCATATCTCTTCATTTTTCAATTAATAAACTAATGTAAAGTCAAATTTTCATTGATTTTTTTAATTAAATTTCCTTTATCTGAAGATATAGTTTAAATGAAGATCAAACCTTGATATGTTTGCTTATGTTAAAAAAAGAATAAACTTTTTATGGGGTGTACTTACTTTTTTTTTTTTTTTTTTACTGCACATGACTGTAATATGCTACAACTTAAGTGTACATGCAAGCAAAAAAAAAACTTTCTCCCAATCACAAGCATCTGTAGAAAGTAAAAGTATTGGGTGGACCCTTATTTTTCATGCAACAACTGGGAGACAAAAAACAGCAACCATATGTATTTATGTAACTTGTGATTGAGCTGTTTCAAACCCAGCCACAGGGGATGCACAAACCAGTGTGTTTCTTTGTGCCAGTCCCAAGCCCGGATAAATGGGGAGGGTTACGTCAGGAAGGGCATCCGGTGTAAAATTTTGCCAAAACAATATGCGGACAACAATGCAATTTTCATACCAGATCGGCCGAGCCCCGGGTCAACAACGACCACCACCAGTACTGTTAGCCAACAGGGTGCTGGCGGAAATTGGGCTACTGTTGGCCGAAGAAGAAGGAAAAGAAGAGGGGGGAGACGTGTCTGGAAGGAGGAGAAGAGGAGGAAAGTAAAGAGAGTGGAACTGAGGGTAGGAACTTTGAATGTCGGCAGTATGACTGGTAAGGGGAGAGAGTTAGCAGATATGATGGAGAGAAGGAAGGTTGATATATTGTGCATGCAAGAGACTAAATGGAAGGGGAGTAAGGCCAGGTGGATTGGAGGTGGATTCAAATTGTTCTATCATGGTGTGGATGGGAGGAGAAATGGGGTAGGAGTTATTCTGAAGGAACAGTATGTCAAGAGTGTTTTGGAGGTGAAAAGATTGTCAGACAGAGTAATGATTATGAAGCTGGAAATTGGAGGTGTGATGATGAATGTTGTTAGTGCATATGTCCCGCAAGTTGGGTGTGCAATGGGTGAGAAAGAAGATTTTTGGAGTGAGTTGGATGAAGTGATGAACAGTGTACCCAAGGGACAGAAAGTGGTGATTGGGGTGGATTTCAATGGGCATGTTGGTGAAGGGAACAGTGGAGACGAGGAGGTGATGGGTAGGTATGGTGTCAAGGAGAGGAATGAAGAAGGTCAGAGGATAGTGGATTTTGCCAAAAGGATGGACATGGCTGTGGTGAATACGTATTTTAAGAAGAGGGAGGAACATAGGGTTACATACAAGAGTGGAGGAAGTTGCACACAGGTAGATTACATCCTATGCAGAACAGTTGATCTGAAGGAGATTGAAGACTGCAAAGTGATGGCAGGGGAAAGTATAGTTAATCAGCATAGGATGGTGGTCTGTAGGATGACGTTGGAGATCAAGAAGAGGACGAGAGTGAGTGCAGAGCCAAGGATCAAATGGTGGAAGTTGAAAAAGGAAGACTGCAAGGTTAAGTTTAGGGAGAAGGTGAGACAGGCACTGGGTGGCAGTGAAGAGTTACCAGACAGCTGGGAAACTACAGCAGATGTAGTAAGGGTGACAGCAAGAAGAGTGCTTGGAGTGACATCTGGAAAGAGGAAGGAGGAAAAGGAAACCTGGTGGTGGAATGAGGAAATACAGGAGAGTATACAGAGGAAGAGGATAGCAAAGAAGAAGTGGGATAGTCAGAGAGATGCAGAAAGTAATAAGTAGACAAGGGTACAAGGAGATAAGGCGCAAGGTGAAGAGAGAGGTGGCGAAGGCTAAAGAAAAAGCGAACGATGAGTTGAATGAAAGGTTGGACACTAAAGGAGGGAGAAAAGGACCTGTACCAATTGGCTAGACAGAGGGACCAAGCTGGGAAAGATGTGCAGCAGATTAGGGTGATAACAGATAAAGATGGAAACGTACTCACAAGCGAGGAGAGTGTGTTGAGCAGATGGAAAGAGTACTTTGAGAGGCTGATGAATGAAGAGAACGAGAGAGAGAGAAGAGGTTGGATGATGTGGAGATAGTGAATCAGGAAGTGCAATGGATTAGCAAGGAGGAAGTAAGGACAGCTATGAAGAGGATGAAAAATGGAAAGGCCGTTGGTCCAGATGACATACCTATGGAAGCATGGAGGTGTTTAGGAGAGATGACAGTGGAGTTTTTAACCAGATTGTTTAAAGGAATCTTGGAAAGTGAGAGGATGCCTGAGGAGTGCAGAAGTAGTGTATTGGTGCTGATATTTAAGAATAAGGGGGATGTGCAGGACTGCAGTAACTACAGGGGAATAAAATTGATGAACCACAGCATGAAGTTATGGGAAAGAGTAGTGGAAGCTAGGTTAAGAAGTGAGGTGATGATTACTGAGCAGCAGTATGGTTTCATGCCAAGAAAGAGCAACATAGATGCAATGTTTGCTCTGAGGATATTGATGGAGAAGTTTAGAGAAGGCCAGAAGGAGTTGCATTGCATCTTTGTGGACCTGGAGAAAGCATATGACAGGGTACCTCGAGAGGAGCTGTGGTATTCTATGAGGAAGTCGGGAGTGGCAGAGAAGTACGTAAGAGTTGTACAGGATATGTACGAGAGAAGTGTGACAGCGGTGAGGTCTGCGGTAGGAGTGATGGATGCATTCAAGTTGGAGGTGGGATTACATCAGGGATCGGCTCCGAGCCCTTTCTTAATTGCAATGGTGATGGACAGGTTGACAGACCAGATTAGATAGGAGTCCCCGTGGACTATGATGTTTGCTGATGACATTGTGATCTGTAATTATAGTAGGGAGCAGGTTGAGGAGACCCTGGAGAGGTGGAGATATGCTCTAGAGAGGAGAGGAATGAAGGTCAGTAGGAACAAGACAGAATACACATGTGTAAATGAGAGGTAGGTCAGTGGAATGGTGAGGACGCAGGGAGTAGAGTTGGTGAAGGTGGATGCGTTTAAATACTTAGAATCAACAGTACAGAGTAATGGGGATTGTGGAAGAGAGGTGAAAAAGAGTGCAGGCAGGGTGGAATGGGTGGAGAAGAGTCAGGAGTAATTTGTGACAGACGGGTATCAGCAAGAGTGAAAGGGAAGGTCTACAGGATGGTAGTGAGAGAAACTATGTAATATGGGTTAGAGACGATGGCACTGACCAGAAAGCAGGAGACAGAGCTGGAGGTAGCAGAATTAAAGATGCTAAGATTTGCACTGGGTGTGAAAGGGATGGAAAGGATTAGAAAAGAGTACATTAGAGGGTCAGCTCAAATTGGACGGTTGGGAGACCAAGTCAGAGAGGTGAGATTACGTTGGTCTGGACATGTGCAGAGGAGAGATGCTGGATATATTGGGAGAAGGACGCTAAGGATAGAGCTGTCAGGGAAGAGGAATAGAGGGAGACCTAAGCGAAGGTTTATGGATGTGGTGAGAGAGGACATGCAGGTGATGGGTGTAACAGAGCAAGATGCAGAGGACAGAAAGATATGGAAGAAGATGATCCGCTGTGGCAACCCCTAACGGGAGCAGCCAAAAGAAGAAGTGGTGATTGAACTGTTCCTATATTAATTCATATGTAAATAATGTAGTCTCCCATTTTT
This sequence comes from Erpetoichthys calabaricus, assembly GCF_900747795.2. Lineage (NCBI taxonomy): Eukaryota > Metazoa > Chordata > Cladistia > Polypteriformes > Polypteridae > Erpetoichthys > Erpetoichthys calabaricus. The sequence continues at coordinate 71,205,328 of NC_041402.2, forward strand.
TTTATTGGTGTAATGTACTAAAATATATAATCCAAAACATTGGACTGAAGGTCCATTTATGAATTCCTGTTAGAACCCAGACACAGACAGGCGCAGAGACAAGTCCAAGGCAACACACGTTTATTTCTCGTGGGGCAACACTTTTCCCTCACTTCCCACCTCGATATAGATAAGTACAAGCACTAATGCTCAGTCCCTTCTTTCTTCGTCTTCTTCCTTCTCTTTTCCTCTGCTGCCTCCACTCCTCTCCCAGAAAGCTTCATCCACCTTCTCCCAACTCTGGCTCTCCGACTGGAGTGAGTCGGATTCTTTTATTTAGCACCTGAGAATGCTCTATGTGGTTCATCAGGATTACTTGGAATCACACCAAGGTGTGGTGAAAATCCATCATATGGCTCTGCAGCTCCCCCTGGCAGCCCCCATGGAACCCAACAGGGCTGTACCAAACTTCAAGTCCCGGTATGCCCTGCGGGAAACCGTGGTGCCACAACCGCCCAGGAGGGCTGCCCTCTAGCGTCCCATGGGAGTTAGTGCCTCACAGATATGCTCTCTCTCCCGGTCCTTTCATCCAGGTGGCGTCCCAGTCAGGTAATGGCCAAGGCTGCCCATCACAATATATAATGTATACTTTTTAAACACTAATGGGACATGACAACCCAGTGAGTCAAAGCTGCAGTATGAGGTTTTTTTATGCAAAAGTTACAAACTTTGTTAAAAGGAAACAGTTGAACTATTCTAGTATTCAATATTTACACTTGAATATTATTTAGATGGTAATGAGGAGAATATCAGTAGCACTTCTAGACTCCATTAGCACATTTCATGGTTTTACACTTCTAGCTGATCTAGGATAATAATGGTAAAGAGACCTCACAATTAATATCTCAGGCCTGGAACTGAATAGAGTCATTCAAAATTTAAACTGCTCATCAATATGTACAAAGTATGGTTTAAATCATCTTAAAAATTGTACAGACAAAATTAAATGTTACCATCTTCTTGTCACCATAGTTTAAATGTAAGTAAAATACTCACCCATCACAGACTTCCTTAATGACTGTTGATAAAGGCTTTTTCTGCAAAACAAAGCAAAAGGGTTACAGAGGACATGATTCTTTTTGAAATTTAGTGTTTCAACCCTCTCTAAGCTTTTCCTATTCCTGCTACTCTATCATTTCATAAAGTCATTCATATCCTTCTGGACTAATATATGAAGGTGTATATATATATGTTGGTTATGTAGCAGACATAGCCACTGGTACAATGACTGTATTGACTGTTTTAACATCAAATTTGCTCAAAAAGAAAACAGAACTATCCAATAAAATTTGTGGATGAGAATATGAATTCTATTATATTCAGTCTTTTCATCCTTCTATTAGAATTATGTAATAAATAATACATGCTAAGCACTTTGAGCTACTTTTTTGTATGAAAATGTGCTATAAAAATAAAAGTTGTTGTTGAATGAGAGACAATGCAACACAAGTTACTTGCCTTGTGGAAATAAGCAAGTTAAATCAGGAAGCTGGCTAACTAAATAAAAAAAAATTAATACACATATGAATAAACAAAATTCAATACAAAAAAAATACTGTGACAATCATGCTTACATATTTATCCTTATGAGTATTTAACCCAACATTTCCTGTACATAATGTGAAAACAGTTTTGTGAAACTGCCATTATTAAAATGTATACATAAACAGTATACACACACACACACACACATACATACTGTATATACGCACACACACACCATTACATATATACTGTACATACATATACACATACAGTATATACACACATATATATATTTTTAAAGTTGCATTATTCATAATGCCAGAATCTGAATTAGCTTACCAACTAATTACCCAATGCACTACAGCATTTAACCATTACTTGTGCTTTATTGCTAGCTGGTTAGCCAACATAACCATGTACTAAGCATCTGCCCTTCACTTGTTTGGCTACGTGTTTGTTTGCACAACAGGGAAGTGATTAGAATATCTGGTGGTTTGTTCTGGCTTTATGTCCATGTGAAACTGGAATGAAGGTGAAACCTGCCTTCTTACTGAACCCAACTTAATTCTTTGCAACACAGGGCATAGGGGTTTGATGAATAAGATGACTGAATTGTTTCAAATACTAATTAATTTTATGCAAAAATATTAAACACTATTTTTATAATAAACCAAAAAAATGCAGCTTTCTAAACTCAAAAGACTAACAAAAAGGTGACCTAGCACATGATTACCATTACCTAGGAGTTTAAAAATGTACATGTTAACTATATCAAATTATTGTCCGTCGCTATTCCAAACTATACAGACCAAGCAAAAATGGTAAAACATTGGCCTGTGCCATAATATACAGCTTTGTAGATTAACTCAACTCATTTGCTACCAATAGGGTCTCCAATTATTGAATGATTACTAATGTTAATTGTCTTTTTCAGTAACATATTAATCAGAAGCACCAAAGAAGAAAGAAAATGTTACTATATAGTAGACTGTACTCTCACAACTGCTAGTTAGTAACTTGCAGAGCACAGCTTTTAATCAAAATGTTGTTGATTCTTGGGAAACAGTCCACACTTTTCTTCTAGGCTTCAATTCTAACTGGTGGAGATCTTATGTTTTATCCGAAAATATTGCAGCAAAACTGACTTGCCAGTTACAGAACCAGAGCCTCATGATCTTACATTGCATATTGTCTATTATTCTACCGATAGCTCTTTACTGGCTGCTACCCAAAATGCATGTACAAGAGAATTTCAAAGATTATAATGGAATTAAATATCAAATAGAAAGGACAGTCAACTCATAATAACCACAATCTGGCCTAGAATTAGAGACTTGTTGATTAGAGACAAATCAACAAATCTATAAATAAGAACTCTACTTTATCTATTACTTGAAGATCTGCGTTATGTAAGTGTGTACTTATCCATTCTTATTTCTATTTTGGGTATGCCACTTATTGAATCCTGCATTCCCCCATAGTTGTGCATGTAATAAAAATTACTGTAATACAAAAACAGTAAAGAAGTTCTCAGTTTTAAAATGTTTGCTGAATATTGGCTTGCTTTTAAATAAAACTGCTCTAGTCAATAGGTTTACAATAGGTACAAAGTCAACTCTCTGTTTACTTACTGAAACTTAACTTAATATAGTCTTAGTGAAGGGAAAAACATCCTCGTTGTCTTCACAATATTAGGTTTATTAAAATAATAGCAAAATAATAAATCATCTTTTTCAAAAATGAATCTCACTACCTCTGTCTTAAGTTATAGGAGCCTGAACTACTGTACTTGAAGCACCCACTCAACATTATCAATAGATATTTATTAACTTGCAAATTGCAGTATGTGATGCAATAAAAGTAGTTATTTTCAAACTTTTATGGAAGAAATCAATTTTACATTTTAATTATAATTAGAGATCCATCTTAAATATACATTTTCTTTCTAAGATGCATGAACAAAACTGTAGATCTGCAACTTTAGTTTGACTTAGTTTACTACAACCCATTTGAATTAACTTTTGCTGTCAAACAATTTACTATATTCTGTTAAGGGAAATGCTAAAGTTAAGATTTAAGAATTGATTTAGACTCTGTTTTGCATACCATTCTATTGAAGAGGCTTAAAACTATTATGGGCTTTCATTTATGCTTCTTGAGTTATTTAGTTTATACTTGTCTAATTTCTTTCATTAGATACTGTTCAATATCTCACTGGCCATGAATATTAGTTAACCGTTAAGACTACTTTATCATTTACATTATTGTACAGTCTAATACCTGAACTTTAATCAAAACTACAACTGGGGAACTCGCATTTTACAATACTGTATGCTGATCTTATGAATTTACTTTAACAAGAATTCATTGCTTCAATGGTTTACTCGTAGATTATTCAAAATAATTTTATTTCTAGACAGCAGTTAATCCACAAAGCTTCTGTAGGGATAATTAATAGAACTGGGAAGTAACACCAAGTTTATTAAGTCTCTACTTTGGATTTCAGGCAAGTTTGTGGTTGATTTCAAAACCCACCTTCAGCGATGCAAGGCTGTAACTGGTTTTGGTCTCCATTATATAAACACATACAAATGCATACATTCAAGAGTGCACTATATGATGCCTAACTACTAAAAACTCCAAGAAGAAATAACCGTACTTTATGACCTGGAGCCTTTAGCCAAAAAGACAAAAAAAAAAACAATGGATAGATCTTCCCATTAACATTGGTGATCAGCAACCATCCTCAGTATTTAAATCCATCCTGATGATATTTGTTTAGATAAACTTTATTAATCCCAAGGGGAAATTTAGACACATGCATCAGCATAAACTTAAAAAAACAAAGATTATCGTATACATGAATGCATTGATTACTGTTGAAAGCAGCAGTTCTGTGAACTAGTGATTGTAATTTTGTCATTAAAGAAAGCAACGCTAATGTTAAAAAAATCAGCTCTATTATAAGCAATCACAGTAATCATACATTTATAACACTAACTCAATAGAGAAAATAAATAAATAAATAATGTGCATAGAAGTGCTTTACTGCATTATGCTTTTGTGTCTCTCTTTGTCCTGCACTACTGTGAGCTTGGCTGCATTCTGCACCAATCCACTTTGTAAACCACCTTGTTAATAATTTTTCTGTGGAAAGCAACACTCTTTACTGAATAGATCAAGTTTAAGTAATAAACACTGATAAGAGGGGGTCAACTGAGTTATTTACAATATAGTTTTCACTGCAAAGGTAACACCCCCAACAATAGAATTTATCGCAAAACTGTACCACAGGTAAATTGGGATTAATAAACATTTCTCTAAATTATTTGCCTTTTACATGTGTGTACAGCATTCAAATTGTACAAAACACAATTTAGCTGCATACAGGTAAACAACACAACAAGTACGATAGAAAGCAACACTTTTATTCCCCACTATGTTGGAATATAGTATGGTTTCATGGAGGGTGAACAATCAGGGAATGAGTTGTTGCAGAAAACAGGATCCAATCAGGAGAGTCAAGAAATAAGCAGGAACAAATCAGAGTGAGATTAGAGTCTGCATTTTTGAAAAACTGTGTTTTCACGTGTCCACACTGAAATAACGAGTCCGCATTTTCAGATGTATATGGTTCTAGAGAGCATCTTCAGAAGTCTCTGCTTTTTGGAGTTTACAATGCTGGGGTATTATGGATGAAAGGTGAACAATTGAGACATATGTCTGCAATTTTAAATAAAAATGTAGTAGTGTGGATGGTGCCTTAGTCTAGTACCCCTCAATAAAGCTACTGATTACGCTTCTGATAAGCATGATTGTTAGTAATGTTTGGTAAATACCAATTTGTCAGTCTTTACTAACTCTTACTGAACTTTTTCTATTCTATTTTTCTTCTTGATTACCTCCTATGGTACTTGGTGCCATTGCTATTTTGACTAAGCTATTACCCTGTTCACTGAATGATATATTAGAGTGGTTAGGAACCTGTGACAGCACTGAAACAGCACCAAACCAACTTATTTTACAGCAACGTAGACTTTAGAACGTGGCATACATGTGACTAGTTATAGTCCGTCAGCAAAACTATAATCTTCCTTGGACCAAAGAACTGTCAACCACTACTAAAAAGTTTCCTTATTCCAAGAATCTCATTAGCTGGACTATTTGGTTCCTACATTGCACATAAGACTGGACTGGACTCCCTCTCCATGATCTAGAATTCGATTATGTTGCTTTGCTACTGGATTGAAATATGTGTTTATGTCAATAGTGTACTGTTATATACTTACTGTTGCCATTTTATACATTAAAACTGCACTGAACTCTAGCATTCAATTTCTGTAAATTACAATGTTTTGTACTGCATCTTTTGATACTGTAGCTTATAATTTTTGCAAATTTATATTTTTCCCTTCTCATACTTCTTGGATTTTCTTAATGGGGTTTTACTACATTCCCAAAACTGTTTAATCTAAGCTATGGTGGTAGAGTTGTAGGAACCAATCCTGTACCAAGATATTGTCAATGTCCCATTATTCTTCATTTTACATGAGCACTTTCCCTAAATGCTCACTGAAATTATCCACAAGTTGCATTTTGCATTGTCTACATTGTTTCATTCACAACTGCTTCTTTCTTTGACCAAGAAGCTAGCTTTCAAACCTTTCAAATGAAGCCTCTAGAATGATACATACGGCGATAAGGACACTTATTTTACTGTTTAAAGTTCAAGTTCAGCATTTTTCAATTAGACCGTTATTTCTTCACAATAATGGTGTACTGTATATTAATGTGCCACATGAAATTGTGTTCTGAATTGAAGCATATTTAAAAAAAAAAAAAAAGAAAAAAAAAAAAAATAGCTCACCCTTGCACTTTATAATGGATACTGTGATCCCATTGTGCAAAAAAGCCTTAAAACTTACCAAACACATCTATTTTACAAGCCAAAAACATTAACAAGTATAGACGCATGTCCTGAGATTACACAAATATATGGAAAATATTTTAGTAATGTCATTTTTACAAAAGATACAAAAAGCAAAACATTGTTGTGAATTTTAGGAGACTAGTTGTGCATGTTACTTTGCTGCTTACTTTCACCACGGCACCCTGTAGGGCCAGGTTTGTGGTTTCACCTCATTGCCAAGCACTGCTATTGACAAAGAATGTTGATGCCCAGATGTGAATTGCTGTCTCTGTTCTGTAAACAACTAGACAATGTTTTTCAGTCATACACACAATCACTTTTTTCTTTCACTATACGGAAGCTTATTTTTAATTTCAAAGATATTGCTTGCTGGTGCAGGATTGACAATGTATGCATATGTTTTGGCAAGACAGAATATTGAGCACAAAGCATACAATCAAGCGACAAGAACTGAACAGACAATATAGGCATACATACATCAATCTTCCTAACCTGCTTGTCTAGGGCAGAGTCATGAGGCAGCTATATCAGCAAGCACTGGGCAAAAGGTAGGAACCATATACACGATCTCAAAGCCATTCAGTTCAAAACTTGTACTGTTGCAATTTAAATTTAGGCAGTGAGTGGTGCAATGCTCTCAATTTAACTAGTAGTTATATGTATGTATGTATGAACATGCAAATCTCATTAGTTATTTGCAAAAGCTCACAGTCCCCCTAGTGAGCAGCCCACCAAGAAATTGTGCTGGTAGTCCCAGATGGACCATACAACCCTGAAAATGCAGGATAATGAATAGCCTTTAATATTCGATTAAAATCTGGTTAAAAAAAAATGTCACGGTTTTCAACATGTATAAAAATCTTTACATTATAAAAAGTCTTGTCTTACAAAACATAATGTCATTATTTTTGATGTAAACCCAGATATTCAAAGCATATTTAGAAAATAGAACAGACAGAAGTGCAAAGAACAATCAATACTGACAAGTATAACACAGTCTAAAAAAAAACACAGGTAATTTAGACTTTAGGAGTATGTTTTAACAAGTTTTAGATTCAAAGGGATAGGAGCCAAACAATATGTGCTCTGTTTAATGCTCCCCAGCCAAGCAACACTGAATTTCAGAGACAGGCAAGATGACCGACCTCCTTGGTAGCACTAAATAAGAAGAAAAAACAGAAAACTGTATTTAACTTGTTTACAAAGTCACCCATCCTTCTGATTTTGTAGCTGGTAAAGGCTTTGTGCTGCTTGTTCAATACATCATTGATGCTGCTGAAAAATATGGCATTTTTTAAAATTTAAATAAAAATCATCTGTTAACATATTTTAAATTATTTGTTTATGTGGGGGTATAGAATGGAGTTCAGGCAGGAGCAGTCAGAGTATCTGTGGAAAGAGAACTAAAAAATAGTCTTAACACACAGCTCTAGCTGCACTGGCTCTCAAGGTCACTCTATAACTTGTTTATGTACCATATCTCAACTCGCATAGCATTCCCTGCACAACCACTGCAGCTACTTCCACCCAGCTTGTTGCGAGTGTCAACATTCTTCTGAAGAATTTAAATTTAACCAAATTACGTTTGCACTTGGAATACTGGTATGTTTTTATTAGTGTGACATACAATAAAAACTAACACATGTTACAGTTAGAGTTGTGGTCCTCCTTATTAGAGTCAAGTGCTGGAGTCAGATAACAATTTTGTGACTCCAGCTGCACTATAAAAATAGCAGACTCCATGACTCCAACTCCACCAAGAATCAGAACTATATAGCTAAGAAGTATGTTGGTTTAATTAAACTTTTAAAATCACTTACATGACTTCCGCTGAAGTAGAGATAGAATTTGAAAGTTCCCATTTCTCTCTTTATAGAAAAAAAATCTTGGGAGGAAGACTAGGAAAACGAGACGTGATCTTCTTGGAAGACAATTTGACATCCTGCGAGACACACTTTAACGTCAAGTAAGACAAGGCAGTGAGACAACATTTAAAACAAGTTCACGGACATCTAACCTAGCAGTTGTTGGAATGCTTTTGGCAGACACACTTCATGTGCTCCCAGCTTTTAAAACAACGACAAGCAGAACACGCAGCTCGCCAGCAGATGATCTGACCGCTTGTCCTTAGCGTGCATTAAGCCACCCCCCCCCCCCCCTTCACAACACGAGTGGCAGAGACACGAAGTGGCGAAAAGACCGCTGCTGTGCAGTCTTTTAAATGATTGATGCACAGTGCGACAAACAGAACACACAGCTCACCAGCAGCTGATCCGACGGATATCTCCTTAGCGTGCGTTCAGCCCCCACCCAGTAAACCAAACCCGGGGATGGGCAAGCAAAGCGAGCAGGGGGCAGAGCCCCCTAGTTAAAACATAAAAACAGAAAATGAATGCCTCCTTACCTTACAGGAAATACTATTTCATATTTCTAGAGTGCTAACCTACTTATAAATTAAAGGGATAAAACTAGACCCTCTTTTGCCTTTTTTTTTGTGTAGCAATGACCTTGTTAAAGCAGCAGCTGAGGAACTTTGTTATTTTTGTTAATAATTGTACAAATTGTTTTGACTGACCATTACCAAGTCTTTCCCCTTTCCGTTCTCTGTGTCCTGTGGTAGCACTTAGAGTGAAAATGCCATCATGACCCATTATCAAACCATCACTGTATTCTTCTAAAATTGTCATTATTTTGCTGAACTGTGACACAAAGCAAAGTGCCCGTACTAGGGTTTTAGGGCCAGATGACCTTGAGCACTTTAATTAACTTTAGTATTTTCAGAAAAAAGGAAACATTGTTGGCATGTGTACTCATGTCTACTTCTATACGTTTGGTTTTACATTTTTTATGGTTTAGAATGTTAGATGATTGTGCAACATTTTTTTGCTTTATTTTAACTTTGAATTTGAAATCTGTGTATAACAAACTGACTTTAAAACTGAAAGTGTACTTAAAAAGAATAAATTGAATTGATATCACCTAGATATATATTTTAAAACCATCCCTCTAAACTTTAGTCAATTAAAAAATAATGAAAAAGCTTAATGATAGTGGTCTGTAAATATATGTTTTTTTCTTATTATTATATTAATTTATCATTATGACTTCTGCTGTTTCAGGAATATGATGGACATATTACTGAAAGTAAATAACGTACATCAGGCAAAGCCTGTCTGAAACATGACACTACTTGCAGACTCTACTTTATGTAAATATTCATCCACTCATTTCCTATAACCAATAGAAGAAGAATGCTAGATGGCACCCAAAAAATCGAATTCAATCCTAGGACAAGAATGTTTTACATATAGCAAAACATCACAGACAAGTCCTTAATAGAAGATATTTCACAGAATGTTTTGCTAAAATAAAATTCTCAGGTCAAGACATGCTGCTACATATTTTTAATAACATCAGTCTCCTTATTGTATCACATAAAAGTGCAGCTTCTACTGCACGATCAAAAACAAACATAAGTAAAAATTAGGTTGTGAAGACATTTAGTTCTCAATTAAAGCATAACTATAAATAACAAAGAAGGGGAAAAAATTCTTAATAAACAATTATTTTATATAACATTTAACTAGGGATGCAGGGAAACATAATATATAAAATAACTGTCCTTGTATGCTATGCTCGATCACAACTTATTATTTTCTAACAAGAAAATTTAAATCTGCTGTCAGCTTTGAAATTTTTCAGACAATGCAAAAATGCTGTTGGCAAGTGGTCACATGAAAATCTCCTGTGGATCTCTGTAACAGAAAAGTTGCTATTCAAAGTATTGTAATTGTCCCTTTTATCATGTATTCAATCTCATGGTAAAACACTTAATTGTTTGGGATATAATTAGAAAATAAATCCTTTTCCAAGAAAATGTTCAAGAAATATTGCAAGTCTATTTCAACCTCAACAATGGAGCATTGTCCCGGTGGAATTTTCTGCTGCTTGCTCTGTACAACCCATATTGCATTTTCTTGAGCTTACTGATGGGACACGGAACACAAAATCTGAGTTTTCTAGCCCAGGTAACACTGCTGACACTCTTGCTCAGAAAAGGAACTTATTCAAGCGATATACCTATATGTCCTTAACTGCTTTATTTGTGCTCTTACTGTTCAAAAGAAACCTTTTTAATCGAAGCATACTTGCTTAATGAGTAGATAGTTAACTATCAGTGTTATCGGAGATGCACATACTATACAGTAGGCCTTGAACTTGCTGTTACTATATACAATGGCAAGAAAAAAGCAGCTTGCAAAATGAATGGATGAAATTCCATTTCCTTAAGAAGTACAGTGTAATTAAAAAAACTGTCTCAAAATACTTGTTTTCACCTAGACATTCAAAATCAATTTTTAAATGTTTATTTAGAAGTGCAGTCACATCAACAGAAAATGCTAAATCTGATATCCACTCAGTGCTTAGTTCAGCAGTGGGTTTTCCTTTCATTTGACAAAACTCCTGAATCTCTAATTTCAGATCCCAGACCTGTTTGAGCATTCTGCCCAAGCTCTGTATGGCAGCCCAGATAGGTGTCATCAGTCTTATGCTTCTCTAACAGTTTATCAGACTGTGATTACAGTATTTATTACATCAACAGCACAATTCATTTTCAGCACCGATTTACACAGCACTTCTTGGTGAATAATACAAAGATATGAGTTTTTGGGCTGGGTTAATCTCAGCCACTTTTTCCTGCATCCTTTTTAAAAGTCCAACATTTTTACCTGTTAAATTAGGAGAACCATCAGTTATTACATCAGATAACTTTTCTCACTACAGTCCTAACTTTTGCATGCACATACTAACTTCAGTAAATAAATCATTAGCAGTTGTTGTCCCTTTCATTGACTACACAGAAGCCAGTTCCTCTGTCATTTCAAAGTCTTTCATTATTCCTTTCATGAAAAACCAGTAGCTGCATTGTGCAATGAATATCACAGCTCTCATCAAAGGTCAAGGAGAGGAAGTCAACATTTTCCACAGTGCACTACAGCCGTAGTACCAAATTCTCCACAATTTCCACAATCTGTCTTGTAACCGTTCGCTGTGAGAGGGACAGATGTTCAAAAGTATCCTTCTCTGGGCAGAGGACTGCCGCCAACTCCATTAAGCACTCTTTAACAAATTCTCAGAAAATAGTTTGCTTCTTTTGGAAATTTTGCAAGCTAATACCGGTATATAGCTGGTTTTTAGTGTTCCTTCCATTGCTGTATGAAGCTTTGTAAAAAAGAGTTTGGTGTTTTTGCAGTTTAGCTAATTTTTCTGCAGTCCTCAACTTCTCCTCTTCAGATAAATGTCTTTATTTTTCAGTGTGCTTGGTTTTGAAATGCTGGCTCAAGTTGTAGTCTTTGAATGCAGTGATGTGCTCTTTGCATACCAAACAGATTGTGTTACCGCTAACCTCCATGAAAAAATACTTAGGAATCCAGGATTTGTTGAATGATCTGTTTTCCACATCAACTCTTCATTTTTGTTGTGTCTTGGCACAAAATGCAAGACAGGATTCAGATTAACAACAAGTGCTGTCTTCCTTTATTCAATATAATATGAACAATAGTGATGAGCGAACTCTGCAGTGTTCGCTTCACCTCAAGTTCAGAGAAATCACGGAAGTGTTCATGAATATCACTGAACTAGGCAAAATGTATTGAAGTCAATGGGGATGGACTAACTGAACAAGATTTGACTCGATTATAATGGAGCAATCTTTAAAGTGTCCCTGAGGGTGAGGGAAATTTCTGCCAACTATACTGGACTGATTACTGTGGCCAAAAAGGCAACCTGAGCTGTGTGGCAGCAGTGCCAAACACTGCACCACCATGCCTCCATGAGATCAAAGAAGAAAGAACACAGTAAGAGGTGAGCAAATACGTATTTCATCCAAACAAGGTGGAAATGCCAAAATCATAGTCGACAGTCTGAAAAAATACATAGGTTATTTTATATTGATTTATGTGAGTAACTATTGCTTTGTGTACTTTTCAGAAAACAGCCCAGCACAAGTTGGCAACTTGCCAACCCCGCCCCTCAACACTGTTGCTGATGTGGTGGAGCACAGGGCAATGCATGCAGCAACAGACATTTTATGTTGATTTATATGAGAAACTACTGCTTAGAGTGCTTTTCAAAAAGACTGAGTTTTTTGGAAAAAATTTTAGCCCTGGGAGAAAAGGAGAAAAAAATGACCTAAGAGTTAAAGGCAGAAAATTCAAAGTGGTGCGTCATGGTTGAAGCCACTGGCTCATTTGGTTTTTTGAAGTCGCTCTGAAGGCTCTCCAAACTGTGCTGATGCTTTGCACTTTTTCTTCTATCAAAAAGATAAAAATGTCTTGTAAATAGTAATTCATTTTTCATTATTATTATTTCATAAAGTCTCCTTTGTTTGGAGGAGGGGTGGCATCAGGCTATTTCAAGGTTTGTTTTCATTCTGCATTTGGCTAATTATGCATGCATAGGGCACATGCATCCTTCTCTTATATTGAAGTGGAACTTGAAGGTCGATCTGTACATTTGGTAACAAGCACAGATAACTTGTTATTTATGCTTCATAAAAATAAATTTTGAGAACCTGCATTATTTACTTATCTGTTAAGCTCCTAAAATTGAGTTCACCTGCTATACACAGTATTAATATGACTTTATGGTTTTACATTTTATAACATTTGCTTTTATGGAAAATGTAAAAAACTGGTATGATTAGTGATGCTAAAGTAGTTCCTCCAGCTGCCTTAGCACATTTGGTTTCCATGACACCTGCATGTTCTGTTTATATCTGCATTACTTTTCTCTGCTAACCCCAAGTTTCTCACAGTTTTCAAACCTGCAGTGTGTCAGCCAGTAGACTAGCGATACTAACTGCGAGAGCGATCGTGTGCTCTTCGTAGTGCGACCCACCGCGCAACTATGCCTCCATGAAATCAAAGAAAGAAAGAAAGAACATAGTAAGAGATGTGCAAGCTTCATAATCAGTCTGTAATGCAAATTATCAGCATTATATACCTAGGGGGCGATCCCATCCGATGTTGGCCGTAACGGCTCCTGGCGATGTCACGCTGACCTTGCAAAGCATTATGGGACACTGACAAAAAAGTTCTCCTAATCTGGCCGAATTATGAGTAAATAATTCTACAAACAAGGACGAACGCGAATGCAGTAAATTCGATGCGAATAACACTTTGGCAAAATTTGCTGATCAACAGTAATGAACAATAATTAAAACTTCCACAAACAAACAAAAAACACCACACAGCTTCATGGCTGTCAGTCTTCTTCCTTCTCTGTATCACCCCTTTCTCTGATACAATCTCCTGCAGTTTCCTTTCTTTTAAATACAATCCCTTCTAATACATTTTCCCAAAATTTCCCATACGTGTCAATTTTGGTCTGCATCTGCATGGTCACATCTAGCAGCTGTGATGCAGACTGACACATCCAGGCAAGTACTTGCTGTCTGCATCACCATGCAGAAACAGGAAAAAGGCACACACTTTACAAAAAAAAATCACTCAATTTTCTAGCTTGGTGTAAGGTTTCTCTTACCTTCCACAGGCCAGACAAAACCAAACCATAGGCAATAGAAATCCCAGGTCTGATATAAAATAAGCTATTGCAACTAGTAAAAAATCCTAGTAAAATGACCTCTCCCCTCCCAAAAAAAAAGGCAGTTGGTGCAGTTCCTTTCTTGATCAAAAACAACATACAGTATTAATTTAGAAACTATTATTTTTGACACAGTCTGGTTTCACTGCCTTAATTAAAACCAGCACAGAGACTTGGAAGCTGTGTTACTGAAGATGCATACTGTAAAACCCAATGTGCAAGTGGATTAGTAAAGTTTTACTAAATGGAACTTTTCAGTGTCGGCACTTTTAAAAGTTAATTTTAACCATGTCACCATCTTGTGAGTTTGCATGTTCTCCCTGTGTCTGCGTGGGTTTCCTCCAGGTGCTCCGGTTTCCTCCCACAGTCCAAAGACATGCAGGTTAGGTGGATTGGCGATTCTAAATTGGCCCTAGTGTGTGCTTGGTGTGTTTGTGTGTGTCCTGCGGTGGGTTGGCACCCTGCCCGGGATTGGTTCCTGCCTTGTGCCCTGTGCTGGCTGGGATTGGCTCCAGCAGACCCCCATGACCCTGTGTTCGGATTCAGCGGGTTGGAAGATGGATGGATGGACCATCTTGTGAAAACATTCTAGGGGCCAAACAAAGACTTTTACCCCCAGAATACATTCCAACCATCACAGTTTGTTATTAAAATCATCAACAGAGTTGTTTTTTTTAATTGCACAGCACTGTATAACCACCCATCAATCTACCACTTACATACCACTTCCCTCTTGATAACATCAAACGCGCAATCATCGAAGCACTACAGGGGTTTATAAAGAGGGTATCAAGTTTGAGTCACGATCACATGGGGGTTTGTTCTCCCATGAAGTCATTAATAATGATTGCACTGAAGCCTTTGGTTTTGTTTCATGAAGTGTACAGAATAGATGTTTTTCCACATCTACACTAGAGAGTGTCAAGGGAAGGGGGGTTGGGGGTCTGGGGTTATGGTTTGAGAGGAAAGCTGATGTTTTCTTTTGGTACTGAAAGACCCAGAATGCTGGTACCATACCATTTCAAAATTTGACATTTTCAGTACTGATATGACCACATAAACCTCCATCCATCCTCTTCCGCTTATCCGAGATCGGGTCGCGGAGGCAACAGCTTGAGCAGAGATGCCCAGACTTCCCTCTCCCCGGCCACTTCTTCCAGATCTTCCGGGACAATCCTGAGGCATTCCCAAGCCAGCTAGGAGACATAGTCCTTCCAGTGTGTCCTGGGTCTTCCCCGGGGCCTCCTCCCGGTTGGACGTGCCCGGAACACCTCACCAGGGAGGCGTCCATGAGGCATCCTGATCAGATGCCCGAGCCACCTCATCTGACTCCTCTCGATGTGGAGGAGCAGCGGGCTGTACTCTTAGCCCGTCCCGGATGACTGAACTTCTCACCTTATCTTTAAGGGAAAACCCAGACACCCTGCGGAGGAAACTCATTCAGCCACTAGTAGACAGATACTTTATTAATCACATACTCCAGCAGCAGCATACTGATAAAGAACAATATTAAATTAAAGAGTGATAACAATGCAGGTATACAGACAGACAATAACTTTGTATAATTTTAACGTTTACTCCCCCGGGTGGAATTGAGTCGCATAGTGTGGGGGAGGAACGATCTCCTCAGTCTGTCAGTGGAGCAGGACATTGACAGCAGTCTGTCACTGAAGCTGCTCCTCTGTCTGGAGATGATACTGTTTAGTGGAGGCAGTGGATTCTCCATTATTGACAGGAGCCTGCTCAGTGCCCGTCGCTCTGTCACGGATGTCAAATTGTCCAGCTCCGTGCCTACAATAGAGCCTGCCTTCCTCACCAGTTTGTCCAGGCGTGAGGCGTTCCTCTTCGTTATGCTGCTTCCCAAGCACACCACTGCATAGAAGAGGGTGCTCGCCACAACCGTCTGATAGAACATCTGCAGCATCTTATTGCAGATGTTGAAGGACGCCAGCCTTCTAAGGAAGTATAGACAGCTCTGTCCTTTCTTACACAGAGCATCAGTATTGGCAGTCCAGTCCAATTTATCATCCAGCTGCCCTCCCAGGTATTTATAGGTTTGCACCCTCTGCACACAGTCACCTCTGATGATCACGGGGTCCATGAGGAGCCTGGACCTCCTAAAATCCACCACCAGCTCCTTGGTTTTGCTGGTGTTCAGTTGCAGGTGGTTTGAGTCGCACCATTTAACAAAGTCCTTGATTAGGTTCCTATACTCCTCTTCCTGCCCATTCCTGATGCAGCCCACGATAGCAGTGTCGTCAGCGAACTTTTGCACGTGGCAGGACTCCGAGTTGTATTGGAAGTCCGATGTATATAGGCTGAACAGGACCGGAGAAAGTACAGTCCCCTGTGGAGCTCCTGTGTTGCTGACCACAATGTCAGACCTGCAGTTCCGAAGACGCACATACTGAGGTCTGTCTGTAAGACAGTCCATGATCCATGCCACCAAGTATGAATCTACTCCCATCTCTGTCAGCTTGTTCCTAAGAAGCATAGGTTGAATGGTGCTGAAGGCACTAGAGAAGTCTAGAAACATAATTCTTACAGCACCACTGCCTCTGTCCAAGAGGGATTGGTGTAGCATGTAGATGATGGCATCCTCCGCTCCCACCTTCTCCTGGTATGCGAACTGCAGAGGGTCGAGGGCGTGGCGGACCTGTGGCCTTAGGTGGTGAAGCAGCAGCCGCTCCATGGTCTTCATCACATGTGACATCAGAGCGACACGGCAGAAGTCATTCAGCGCACTAGGATGTGATACTTTTGGGACTGGGGTGATGCAAGATGTTTTGCAAAGCCTCGGGACTCTCCCCTGTTCCAGGCTCAGGTTGAAGATGCGTTGTAGAGGACTCCCCAAAGCACAGGCCTTCAGCAGTCGTGGCGATACTCCATCTGAACCCACTGCTTTGCTGGCACAAAGTCTTCTCAGCTGTCTGATCACCTGCGCTGCTGTAATTGTGGGTTGGGGGAAACTCTCTCCTATGCTGGTATCAACAGAAGGATGGTTGGAGGATGCAGTACTCTGAGGTGAGAGTGAGTTAGGGTGGTCAAACCTGTTAAAAAAGTTGTTTATCTGGTTTGCTCTCTCCATATCTCTCTTGATGGTGGCACCCCGCTTCGAGCTGCAGCCAGTGATGATCTTCATCCCATCCCACACTTCCTTCATGCTGTTGTTCTGCAACTTCTGCTCCAGCTTTCTCCTGTACTGCTCCTTCGCTGCCCTGAGCTGGACTCGAAGTTCCTTCTGCACGTGCTTGAGCTCATGCTGATCAGCGCCTTTAAAAGCCCTTTTCTTCTGGTTCAAAAGGCCCTTGAAGTCACTTGTAATCCATGGCTTGTTGTTAGCATAGCAGCGTACTGTTCTTACTGGAACTACAATGTCCATACAGAAGTTGATGTAGTTAGTAGTGCAGTCAACAACCTCCTCAATGTTCTCACTATGCGACCCCTGCAGGATAATCCCAGTCCATAGTTCCAAAGCATTCTCTCAGAGCCTGCTCTGCCTCAGGGGACCACTTCCTGAATGAGCGTGTGGTTATAGGTAGCTCCCTCACTCTTGATTTGTAGTGAGGCTGAAGCAGAACCAGGTTATGATCTGCTTTCCAAAGCGCAGGCAGCGGGGTGGCGCTGTATGCATCTTTACCGTTTGCATACAGTAGGTCAATAGTCCTATTTCCCCAGGTGGTACAATCCACATACTGGGAGAAGGCAGGTAATGTTTTGTCCAGCATCACATGGTTAAAGTCTCCAGCAATTAGCACAAGTGCCTTGGGGTGCTGCGTTTGCAGTTTAGCAACAGCTGAGTGGATGATGTCACTCGCTATCTCCACATCCGCCCGAGGAGGGATGTAAACAGTAACAACAATATTGTATATGTATTCGCGATCTCGTTCTTTCGGTCACTACCCATAACTCATGACTATAGGTGAGGGTAGGAGCGTAGATCGACTGGTTGATTGAAAGTTTGCTTTACGGCTCAGCTCCTTTTTCACCACGACAGACCGAAGCAGAGCCTTCATCACTGCGGACACTGCACCGATCCGGCTGTCGATCTCACACTCCATTCTTCCTTCACTCGTGAACAAGACCCCGAGATACTTTAACTCCTCCACTTGGGGCAGGATTTCGCTCCCAACCCTGAGAGGGCACTCCACCCTTTTCCGGCTGAGGACCATGGTCTCGGATTTGGAGGTGCTGATTCCTATCCCAGCCGCTTCACACTCAGCTGCGAACCAACCCAGAGAGAGCTGAAGATCACGGCCTGATGAAGCAAACAGGACAACATCATCTGCAAAAAGCAGTGACCCAATCCTGAGCCCACCAAACCGGACCCCCTCAACGCCCTGGCTGCGCCTAGAAATTCTGTCCATAAAAGTTATGAACAGAATCGGTGACAAAGGGCAGCCTTGGCGGAGTCCAACTCTCACTGGAAACGGGTTCGACTTACTGCCGGGAATGTGGACCAAGCTCTGACACCAGTTGTACAGGGACCAAACAGCTCTTATCAGGGGGTCCGGTACCCCACACTCTCGGAGTACCCCCCCCCACAGGATTCCCCAAGGGACACGGTCGAATGCCTTTTCTAAGTCCACAAAACACATGTAGACTGGTTGGGCAAACTCCCATGCACCCTCCAGGACCCTGCTATGGGTGGAGAGCTGGTCCACTGTTCCGCGACCAGGAAGAAAACCACACTGTTCCTCCCGAATCTGAGGTTCAACTATCCAACGGACCCTCTTCTCCAGGACCCCCGAATAGACTTTTCCAGGGAGGCTGAGGAGTGTGATCCCTCTGTAGTTGGAACACCACCCCAGTCTACCAAACCAGAGGCACTGTCCCTGATGTTCATGCGATGTTGCAGAGGCGTGTCAACCAAGACAGTCCTACAACATCCAGAGCCTTGAGGAACTCCGGGCGTATCTCAACCACCCCCGGGGCCCTGCCACCAAGGAGTTTTTTGACCACCTCGGTGACCTCAGTCCCAGAGATGGGGGAGCCCACCTCCGAGTCCCCAGGCTCTGCTTCCTCATTGGAAGGCATGTTAATGGGATTGAGGAGGTCTTCAAAGTACTCCCCCCACTGACCCACAATGCCCCGAGTCGAGATCAGCAGCACACCATCCCCCCCTTATACAGTGTTGACACTGCACTGCTTCCCCCTCCTGAGACGCCGGATGATAGACCAGAATCTCCTTGAAGCCGTCCGAAAGTCGTTCTCCATGGCCTCCCCAAACTCCTCCCACACCCGAGTTTTTGCCTAGGCAACCACCAAAGCCGCATTCTGCTTGGCCTGCTGGTACCTATTAGCTGCCTCCAGAGTCCCACAGGACAAAAGGGTCCTGTAGGACTCCTTCAGCTTGATGGCATCCCTCACTGCCAGTGTCCTCCAATGGGTTTGGGGACTGCCGCCATGACAGGCACCGACCACCTTATGGCCACAGCTCCGGTCAGCCGCCTTAACAATAGGAGCATGGAACATGGCCCATTCGGACTCAATGTCCCCCACCTCCCTCAGAATGTGGTCGAAGTTCTGCCGGAGGTGGGAGTTGAAGCTACTTCTGACAGGGGACTCTGCCAGACGTTCCCAGCAGACCCTCACAACACGTTTGGGCCTACCAAGCCTGACCGGCATCCTCCCCCACCATTGAAGCCTACTCACCACCAGGTGGTGATCAGTTGACAGCTTCGCCCCTCTCTTCACCCGAGTGTCCAAGACATGTGGCCGCAAGTCCGACGACACGACCACAAAGTCGATCATCGAACTGAGGCCTAGGGTGTCCTGGTGCCAAGTGCACATATGAACACCCCTATGCTTGAACATGGTGTTCATTATGGACAATCCGTGACGAGCACAGAAGTCCAATGACAAAACACCGTTCGGGTTCAGATCAGGGGGGCCATTCCTCCCAATCTCGCCCTTCCAGGTCTCACTGTCATTGCCCACGTGAGCATTGAAGTCTCCCAGCAGAACAAGGGAGTCCCCAGAAGGTATACTCTCTAGCACCCCCTCCATGGACTCCAAAAAGGGTGGGTACTGCAGACTGCTGTTCGGCGCATACGCACAAACAACAGTTAGGACCCATCCCCCCACCTGAAGGCGGAGGGAGGCTACCCTCTCGTCCACCGGGGTAAACCCTAATGAACAGGCTCCAAGTCGGGGGGCAATAAGTATGCCTACACCCGCTCGGAGCCTCTCACTGGGGGCAACTCCAGAGTGGTAGAGAGTCCAGCCCCTCTCAAGGAGATTGGTTCCAGAGTCCAAGCTGTGCGTCGAGGTGAGCCTGACTATATCTAGCCGGAACCTCTCAACCTCGCGCACTAGCTCAGGCTCCTTCCCCTTCAGAGAGGTGACATTCCACGTCCCAAGAGCCAGCTTCTGTAGCCGAGGATCGGACCGCCAAGGTCCCTGCCTTCGGCCACCGCCCAACTCACACTGCACCCGACCTCCTTGGCCCCTCCCATAGGTGGTGAGCCCATGGGAAGGAGGACCCACGTTACCTCTTCGGGCTGTGCCTGGCCGAGCCCCATGGGTGCAGGCCCGGCCACCAGGCACTCGCCATCAAGCCCCACCTCCAGGCCTGGCTCCAGAGGGGGGCCCCCGGTGACCCGCGTCTGGGCGTGGGAAAACGCCTTCCAAATTTTTTATTCTTCATAGGAGGTTTCTTTGAACCGCTCTTTGTCTCATCCCTCACCTAGGACCAGTTTGCCTTAGGTGGCCCTACCAGGGGCATAAAGCCCCGGACAACAGAGCTCCTAGGATCATTGGGACATGCAAACCCTTCCACCACAATAAGGTGGCAGTTCGAGACATTATTTATCAATTAACAATGGGTATTCTTTAAAATAGGAATGGAAATGTTTTACACACAAATTTTTATAATAGGAGAGATTAAATTAGTTTCAGTAAACCTTTGATGTCTGTTGAAACTATTAAATCGTGAGAAACATATTTATATACATCCAATATATCAGCCAAACATATCCTAGGAGAAGAGATGCCAAGAAGATCACAGTAAATTGCAAGAAAAAAATAGAGAGCAGCTTCATCAGTTCACTTTGAATACAAGATCTAAAAGTGAAGTACAGTAATCCCTCCTCCATCGCGGGGGTTGCGTTCCAGAGCCACCCGCGAACTAAGAAAATCCGTGAAGTAGAAACCATATGTTTATATGGTTATTTTTATATTGTCATGCTTGGGTCACAGATTTGCGCAGAAACACAGGAGGTTGTAGAGAGACAGGAACGTTATTCAAACACTGCAAACAAACATTTGTCTCTTTTTCAAAAGTTTAAACTGTGCTCCATGACAAGACAGAGATGACAGTTCAGTCTCACAATTAAAAGAATGCAAACATATCTTCCTCTTCAAAGGAGCAAACAAATCAATAGGGCTGTTTGGCTTTTTAAGTATGCGAAGCACCGCGGCACAAAGCTGTTGAAGGTGGCAGCTCACACCCCCTCCGTCAGGAGCAGACAGAGAGAGAGAGAGACAGATAAAAAAATCAATACGTGCCCTTTGAGCTTTTAAGTATGCGAAGCACCAGGCAGCATGTCGCTTCACGAAGCAGCTGCACAAAAGGTAGCCAACGTGAAGATAATCTTTCAGCATTTTTAGACGAGCGTCCGTATCGCCTAGGTGTGCGAACAGCCCCCCTGCTCAATCCCCCTACGTCAGGATCAGAAAAAGTCAGCGCAAGAGAGAGAGAGAGAGAGAGAGAGAGAAAAGTAAGCTGGGTAGCTTCTCAGCCATATGCCAATAGCCTCCCTTGTATGAAATCAACTGGGCAAACCAACTGAGGAAGCATGTACCAGAAATTAAAAGACCCATTGTCCTCAGAAACCCGCGAAGCAGCGAAAAATCCGCGATATATATCTAAATATGCTTACATATAAAATCCGCGATGGAGTGAAGCCGCGAAAGGCGAAGCGCGATATAGCGAGGGATCACTGTAAAATTAGTTAAGGTAAGCATTATTATTTGAAATGCTTTAACAAATGTCTTTAATTTCTACTGTGTAACCTGCTGCTAATTACTCATTTTCTTCGATAACAGTTTTATATGAGAATACAACCAACTGAATTCATGAAATACAAAAAGGATTTTAAAAATAGTAAATTACATTGCTAAAAAAAAAAACAAAAAAAAAAAAAACAGAAATTTGTAATCAACCAGAAACTTTGAGGCCTACCAGCCTGAAAAAATACAAAAAATGATAAAAAAAAACCACTCAAGACAACGGGGTTCATCATGTTTCTGAACACTATTTATATATTAAAGATCAACAGAAATTATAAAATCCAAAAATGAACAGATTCGGTAAGTAAACATATTTATACGAATAAACTGTGTTCCTTAAATTTTTTTTTACAGGAATATTTGGTATAATTTTATTGTCTATTGGCTTGCATTAGAAAAATGTAAAAAACAAAAGAATTTGTGTAACTATTGTCTAAAATGCGAGGGAGTTGTTTGTTTACACTAAGTTTTTTCAGCTATTTTGTTATGATGGCTGGATGATTAAATATAAAATGTTTTCAATAGTCAAATCATTTGAAAACAAGTCAAGTTTCTTTTTATATCCAGTAAGTGTTTCCACAAGATCAAACTGCTTTGTTTGTTGCAACTAAGATTAAATTAATTCAAGTGATGGATGTTGTCACTCCAAAACACTTCTGCCATGAACCTCTCCTCTAGCATTTGAATAGAAACGTATTGGCTTATTTTTATTTGTGTAGTCACATAGAAAAACAACAATCTCTTACCAGAGTTTACAGACCCTCTTGAGTCCATTGCCCTTATTTTGTTATTCAACATCGTTATTTAGGAGTAAATCATTGTGCTCAGCTCTCATATCCGACAGGAGTTTGTGAAACAAGCAGTATGGTAGGCTCAAATTTGTTGTGAGGAAATTGATCATCAACATAACTCTGTTTAACTCATTATTACATTTTGTATTGATGATGTTTTGATGTATCAGGCAATGCAAATATCAAGCTGGACTAAACTGCTGCAAGTCTTTAATGATTAATAGGAGGAAAAAGTCCTGATACATTGATATTGTCCTGATCAGTACTATTAAGCATTTATTAGTGTGGAGAAGTGAACTACATCCAATTACTTCAATATAAATGCTTCTGTGAAATTAGCACCTCAATATCTAATTATGTAATTAGAAATTTGTAAAGGGTGCAGTTGAGCCTACACTCAGTTAAGAGAGTAATACAAGAATGAATTGAATTGTTAGTCAAGTACCTCATACAGAAATGGAATTAAAAAAATTAATATATTCAAATGAGCACATATTTCTAAAACATATACTCAGTTCTCAGATATTGGTATAGATGTCAGCCCTACTCTGGAACAATAGCTTGGCACTTTCATTTTAACATAGAAGTCACCATGACAAAAAAACTTGCACATGCACCTATGAATAAAACATGCAAACTAATCATGACTCAAGTTACAGCTTAAAGTATTGCAACTGCAAACATCCTACACTGAAATTAATGCTTCCAGCAATTAATATTTGCTGAATACCGTAAAAATATCAAAGATACTGAAAATACAACAGAAGGCCTAAAGCATGTTTTACTTTTGTGACAAATTTCAGACATCCATCATCCATTTTGAAGGACTTAAAATTATAAGAACACACGAGAAAAGAAAAAAAGTAAAACACTGCAGAAGAAATAAAAGGTACGCAATTAAAATACTGTTTACTATCAGTCATTTAATTGTCAATAAAAAGAAAAAGAGCATATGTCTGTATGGAAATACACACTTCTTCCCTAAAGGCACCACAGTCACATATACCCTAAGTCAACCATTTACTCCTGCACTTAACAACAAGCTACCTGTGCAAGCATGCACATGAATTTGGTAGTGTACAGAAGTGGAATGGAATGCAAAACATGCAGCCACCAACCAGTAATAAAAGACCAGCCAGCTATATACGCCTCAATTTTCTAGAACACTTATTCTGATTGATGTTTGTAGAGAGGATTGGCCGAAGCAACCATGGATAAGGCACTAACCCAGGAATGAGCAGAGCAGATTTGTGCATACATTCACAGCAAATGTAAAGTAGCCTATTAATCTAGCATATACATATTTTGGGTGTGAGGTCAAAACCTGAGAACTTAGTCAATGACTGGGTTATTACCCCAGTTCCCTATATTCAAGAGGCGTGAGGATTAATAACTGCACCAATATACATCTCATAATCATCCTTCTGCTGTAGATTACAACTTAATAGTATAATAATTTGATTTTTTTTCTGTATCATTTTAGCAAGAGCAGTACTCTGTTGCCTCATAGCTGCAATGTCTTAGGCTTGAATCCTGGCCCAGACACTGACTGCATGGAGTTTGCATATTCTTCATTTGCTAGTGTGGGTTTTCTTAGCTTAACTGGAGACCCTAAATTTGCCCAGCGTGAACATGTACAGGGGCCTCATGTATAAACGTTGCGTACGCACAGAAATGTTGCGTACGAACCTTTCCACGCTCAAATCGCGATGTATAAAACCTAAACTTGGCGTAAAGCCACGCACATTTCCACGGTAACTCATACCTTGGCGTACGCAATTTCTCCGCTCGGTTTTGCAGACTGGCGGCACCCAGCGTCAAAGCAGTGCTACTGTTCCTGTGTGATCACCTTTCTTTCTTAGATCCACATTCCTGACGCTGCTTTATAAATACACTGAAACTAACTGCATATTGTGTATTAGTGTAATGCATCTGATTGTAATTAACCTGCAGCAATATAATGGTCCAGGGAATAGCCATAGTATTCCAAATACCATAACTGCTTTAGCGTTGTAACTCTCACTGCATCTTCTTCTTCTTTCAGCTGCTCCCGTTAAGGGTTGCCACAGCAGATCATCTTTTTCCATATTACTCTCGCTGCACTACTCGGAGTATTTATATCACTGTATCTGAGTGGGGAATCACAGCAGCAGCTGAAATATCGGTATACAGCATGAAGCAGACGCTGCCTGAGCCATGGCAAAACGCTTTATAGAGACTTCCCAGTACGGACTTCGCGGTTTAGAAAAGGTTTCATCCCAAGAACTCTAAACGCACTCAATCAGTCCATCAAGTGCTCCTTATATAACTGTTTACTTATAAGTACAATCACCTCACTGTAAACTTGCACTACAGTTATAATATTGCACAACCTGCGCCACTTTATAAAGTGCGTATTTACATATGATGACGGTATTCATTTTTAAGATGAAATGCAGCAAAATATGTTGATTATATTATACAGATAAAACTTTAACTTCATTTAAATAATCTGTATTGTTAATAATTAAACATGTGAGGACACGGTGCCGCAGCGCTAGCTAGTTCACAGATACAGTGGTGTGAAAAACTATTTGCCCCCTTCCTGATTTCTTATTCTTTTGCATGTTTGTCACACAAAATGTTTCTGATCATCAAACACATTTAACCATTAGTCAAATATAACACAAGTAAACACAAAATGCAGTTTTTAAATGATGGTTTTTATTATTTAGGGAGAACAAAAATCCAAACCTACATGGCCCTGTGTGAAAAAGTAATTGCCCCCTTGTTAAAAAATAACCTAACTGTGGTGTATCACACCTGAGTTCAATTTCCGTAGCCACCCCCAGGCCTGATTACTGCCACACCTGTTTCAATCAAGAAATCACTTAAATAGGAGCTGCCTGACACAGAGAAGTAGACCAAAAGCACCTCAAAAGCTAGACATCATGCCAAGATCCAAAGAAATTCAGGAACAAATGAGAACAGAAGTAATTGAGATCTATCAGTCTGGTAAAGGTTATAAAGCCATTTCTAAAGCTTTGGGACTCCAGCGAACCACAGTGAGAGCCATTATCCACAAATGGCAAAAACATGGAACAGTGGTGAACCTTCCCAGGAGTGGCCGGCCGACCAAAATTACCCCAAGAGCGCAGAGACGACTCATCCGAGAGGTCACAAAAGACCCCAGGACAACGTCTAAAGAACTGCAGGCTTCACTTGCCTCAATTAAGGTCAGTGTTCACGACTCCACCATAAGAAAGAGACTGGGCAAAAACGGCCTGCATGGCAGATGTCCAAGACGCAAACCACTGTTAAGCAAAAAGAACATTAGGGCTCGTCTCAATTTTGCTAAGAAACATCTCAATGATTGCCAAGACTTTTGGGAAAATACCTTGTGGACTGATGAGTCAAAAGTTGAACTTTTTGGAAGGCAAATGTCCCGTTACATCTGGCATAAAAAGAACACAGCATTTCAGAAAAAGAACATCATACCAACAGTAAAATATGGTGGTGGTAGTGTGATGGTCTGGGGTTGTTTTGCTGCTTCAGGACCTGGAAGGCTTGCTGTGATAGATGGAACCATGAATTCTACTGTCTACCAAAAAATCCTGAAGGAGAATGTCCGGCCATCTGTTCATCAACTCAAGCTGAAGCGATCTTGGGTGCTGCAACAGGACAATGACCCAAAACACACCAGCAAATCCACCTCTGAATGGCTGAAGAAAAACAAAATGAAGACTTTGGAGTGGCCTAGTCAAAGTCCTGACCTGAATCCAATTGAGATGCTATGGCATGACCTTAAAAAGGCGGTTCATGCTAGAAAACCCTCAAATAAAGCTGAATTACAACAATTTTGCAAAGATGAGTGGGCCAAAATTCCTCCAGAGCGCTGTAAAAGACTCATTGCAAGTTATCGCAAACGCTTGATTGCAGTTATTGCTGCTAAGGGTGGCCCAACCAGTTATTAGGTTCAGGGGGCAATTACTTTTTCACACAGGGCCATGTAGGTTTGGATTTTTTTTTCTCCCTAAATAATAAAAACCACCATTTACAAACTGCATTTTGTGTTTACTTGTGTTATATTTGACTAATGGTTAAATGTGTTTGATGATCAGAAACATTTTGTGTGACAAACATGCAAAAGAATAAGAAATCAGGAAGGGGGCGAATAGTTTTTCACACCACTGTAGCTCCTGCCTTGCGCTGTATTCTTGCGCTGACGCGACACTGGAAAGATAGACGGATAGAATAATTAAACATGTACTACGAAGATATTTCGATGTTCCTTAAAAGTTTTGAAGAATCGGCGTTCTAAGCTTACAGATGGCTTAACGTCTATTACAGAGCTGATTGTGTGGCGATTGGTCATTTGGAGAAAGAAAAGTAAGGACAGGAATTGGAGGTTAGTACGTTTGAAAGAGACAGTACTTCTGTAATAAATTATTTCATCGAAGGTCGCACATGGCGCAGCAAGCCTCTTGCGTGAGATATGAACAATCACTGCGCCACTGTGTTCCCATGTTTAATAACATGCTTTCATTCCTATCATCATGAAAATGATATCACGTATACATGTCAGTATTTTAATTATTCAGAGAGCTGTAATATCACGAATGAAATGGATTCTGTGTCGGAGAAAGAGAAAGAACAGAAGCACGTAGTGATTCATATACATAGAGCACAAAGAAGATCAAATACAGAACAAAGCATTTAACGTGCTACTTGAGAAACTAGTAAAATAAACGATTTTAAAATGAAGTTTATGATGTTCTACTTTAATGGCAAAATAAACTACGTGAAATTTCGAGATTAAAGTTGACATTTCGTGCTTTTTTCCCACTGTGTGCCTATTTTTTTTTCTGTACCCTGATAAGCTTTCATATGACACTCAGACGGTGGGCTACGACTCGCCTTTTCATGGCGACTTTGATATGTGATTTCTTTTTTATTTCGGGCACTGTGCGACTTTGTGAAGTTGAGCCTTCGAGTTTCTCCGACACTCTGTCACTCGATCAACTTTCTTTTGTTGATTATACCACTGCTTAAACCAACAAATAGTACGTTTTTCCTTTTCCTCCACTTGGTATTCGCTGAAATTCTTATATTTTCCCCGTGCTTTTCCCATTGTCTTTTCACAGAAGGCTATTTATATTGATTTGCATATTGAAAGAGGCGTAATTCTGGGAGGAGTTGGGGCGGGACAGAAGGCGCGTGCACGTGCGTTACTTTTCACGCCGATCGGGATTTATGTAGTGGAAGAACGTGAAAGTATGCGTGCGCACAGATTCCTGCATCTGGATTTTTCTGTGCGTACGCACAATCCCGCTTTTGTGCTTACGCCATGTTATAGTGTGAGTTCTACGCACGGCGTTATACATGAGGCCCCAAGTCTTTGGGAAGGGCTTAGAAAATACTGTAAATATCCTATATTTAACCTATACTCAATCACCTGTTTTGCACTATACAATAAAGAGTAATTAACAAAAATACTGTAAACAAAACAAGGATTTTAAAAAGTAGATCTAAACAAGACAGGCTGCATAACATTTTTAATTAATTAAACAAAGCAATAGGTAAAATAAGGGAGTCCAGGATGCAAATACAGGTTTAGAACAACATACCTTGAAAAAGGCGTATTAATAATTGGAAAGCAATGCCAGAATGAGACAACCTTCTTGGGCACATTCAAAATATGTAAGATGTGGCTGATTTATTAGTTCAGTCGACAGATAGACAGATAGATAGATAGATAGAACCATCCTATAACATGTAAGATATAAAACTTTTCTAAACATTCTCATCTTATTTCTCTTCTATAGTAATTGGTGGAGCCAGTAAAAAATGATTAACAACAGGTGGTGATAAAAAGCAGATGTGTAAAAAGGTTTGAGTATCTTGGACCTTTTTAACGTGCACTTTAACGGAACGGTTAGAACCCTTAGTTTATCTTCATGTCAGTTTAGCTAATGGCCGACTCTCCTGTTGTAAAGATATAATTATACAGTCTTTCTTACTTTTGGTTTAAAAACCTTATAATAATAATACCACACTCAACAAAAATGGCTTTTTAAATTAGCTGGATACTGGCTGTCGCTGAAGCCTTGGACCACAATGTGGACAAGAATATTATATTTCAGGGTTTTCACCCTTTAATTTGTGGTATTTGGTTCTTGCTACATTTATGTCTACAAGCTCATCTGTTTCCAGTAAATGCCACAACTCACTGAAACAACAGAAATACTCACACACACTTCACAAAAACTCAAAAAACTGCTTGGCTTTCCTGGGTATGATAAAACTCTTACATGTATTGTGCTGTCAAGACATTTATACTGAAAGCAAGCCCGGTCAGTTTTCAAAAAGCACAGAATCTTTAAGAGTGCAGTGTTATGTGCCATTCATCACTGCCAGTTAGGGGTGTTAAAAACAGACTTCTCATTGCTTCTTCCTGTTGTGAGACAGGTGACCACAACCACATGTATCCTTATTTTTTTACCACTTCAGATGACAAGTCAATTGAAGAAAGCATACAACACTCTGCTGCATTAATAACAAGATAAATTCCTTCTTTGAGAAGCATGGTTTTGGCTTTGTGGACAACTGAAATCTCTTCTGAGAACAATAACACTACTGTACTTCAGATGGCATGGCCTGCATTCTAGTATGCAAGGCTCCAGGACACTCTTAGAGGATATCATTGAGGTAATAATAGTCCAATAGTCACCAGCACTTAAATGTATAATGGCAGCCACCAGCACGTTAAATTTTTTTACTGCAATAGGCTTAAGAGACAGGGGTGCCTTATACTGAGCTGTTAATAACTAATTACAGATACTGTACATCAAATATAAGCAGCAGTCTGGCAAAAATGTAAATAACTTAACTGACACTTTTAGCTTCACAACACAATGAAGAATAGTGGTGTGTTTCTGAGAAACCTTAAATGTCTTTCTTTAGTTAAAGGTGATGTGACCAAATCCTGGACATTACCATTTCAGACCAGTTTTGTGTTTATTAGAAAATCAATTTTTCAGGGGAAATTGTTGCCCCTACTGACCTAAATACAGAAGCATTATATAAACAAAGCATTTTACAAAAAGTACACAATAAATATTTTACCTAATCAGAACAATGAAAAAATATTTTGTTTCATTAATAATAGGAGGGCGGAACAGAGGTGCGATGGTAGCGCCACTGCCTCGCAGCAAGGAGACCCTCCCTGTATGTAGTTTGCATGTTCTCCCCTTGCCTGCATGGGTTTGTTTCCTCCAGGTGCTCCGGTTTCCTCCCACTGTCTGAAGACATGTTGTCTAGAGAGAATTGGCGATGCAAAATTGGCCTTTGCATGTGTTTGGTGTGTGGGAGTGTGCGCTCCCACTGTAATGGGCTGGCACCAATAATGGAGCTTTTATCAATGTATGGCTTACTTAAGGCCTTCATTCTGTTATGTCAAAGCATTCTTTCTCAGAATATCGTCCAAATCACATGTGTGAACCAGGACAGAAATTGGAATGATATTTTTATAAGGTTCAATTTTGTGCAACCAATTTGTTCAAAGGAATTTAAATATATTACTTAAATGTTTATAGACTATGCGTAAAACAATTCCATTAATGAATTGTACAAAACAAAATTAATATATTCTAATCTAAATGTGCTGTTACTTTACAAGAAATATTCAGAAAATCCTAAAACTTTAAAGGAAAAAAGTAATCTGAGAACAGAATGTTTTCAATCACCAGAATGCTCATCTGACTTTTCCACATAGTCACCATTGTGAGTGTTGCATTTTTTCAGGTGTTTAATCCACTGGTCAAAGAACAAAATCCTCCTTTGATCCTGTTCTTACAGGCTTTTTCACAAATTTATTTATGCTTTATTTAGTATGTACTTAACAGAATTAACTGTTTAACAGCAACTGGCATTTTTCCACACTCTGTAAAATCTGTAGTAGAGGTTATGAAGAAAAATAACCTTAACCATTCTGTTTTTCAGACCTCTTCATGTGTATCAGTTGATTTTTAGAGCAAAGCACAACATAAAAGCTGCTTCTTCTTCTTCTTTTGGCTGCTCCTGTTAGGGGTTGCCACAGCGGATCATCTTCTTCCATATCGTCCTGTCTTTTGCATCTTGCTCTGTTACACCCATCACCTGCATATCCTCTCTCACCACATCCATAAACCTTCACTTAGACCTTCCTCTTTTCCTCTTCCCTGACAGCTCTGTCCTTAGCATCCTTCTCCCAATATACTCAGCATCTCACATCTGCACATGTCTAAACCAACGCAATCTCGCCTCTCTGACTTTGTCTCCCAACCGTCCAACTTGAGCTGACCCTCTAATGTACTCAATTTCTAATCCTATCCATTCTTGCCACACCCAATGCAAATCTTAGCATCTTTAACTCTGCCACCTCCAGCTGTCTCCTGTTTTTCAGTCAGTGCCACAGTCTCTAACCCATATAACGTAGCTGATCTCACTACTGTCCTGTAAAAGCTGTTTTAGTCAAATCAATTAATGATGTACAACAGATAACAAAAACATATCAGTACTTTATTATTTGATTGCTGCATCTGACACTATATTTTGGACCATAATAATCTCATTAAATTCTATAATGAGTGGACTGACCTTTCTGGTAATCCCTTATACTTAATACAATCATATGCAAAAGTGAGAAAGTTCTTCTGTAAGTCTTGGTGACTAAATGTTAAAGTAGACTGGAATTTCGGACTGGGGGGTGTATTACAAAAACTGCAATAACCAAAGCAACATAAAAAAAATTTGGAATATTTGATAAATAATGTAAGCAGTGAACACATTTTAAACTCTTCAGATACTTCAATGCAGATTTAATGAACATATTCCCTTTTCTATGACAAATTAATAACTAGTGTAATAACTGAAATGAAAACAATGCACCATTTTCATACTTAACAGATTTGTAAACAGTAAATAACTTTATAGTACTTTCTTTTTTCTTCACAGTAATATGTAATTAAACAGCTGGAATGCATATTAGAAATAAGTTTAATTTGTAACATCAGGTGCTAAGTTGTTGTCCTCCACTTCCCTTTTTCTTCAGAAGACACCATCACCATTTACTTTTAACACTTCTTTCTTTGCCCAGCTTTAACCTACTTCAATTTCATCTCGAAAAAAGACTTTGCAATGGGCTTGCTATATGCTCATTGCTACACAAGGAAAGCAGCTTGGTGATGACTGGCTAACAAATTATTATGCATGCTTACTATTTGTAACTGTGACAATACTATCAACACAGTTTTTCAAAACGTACACAAAAAATCTGTCTTGTTGCTTTTTTGTGGTTGTTGTGCTTTAATAAAAGGGCATATTGGGCAGTGAATATTTTTAAGACTCTTAAATGGTGATACATTGGAAATCCAGGGTATTTGCTGGAAAATTTTAAGCACAATGTACGATGTGCCTCAGGGATCAATTCTAAACCTTTTATTATACTCATTTTGCATGCTCCCATTAGGCCAGAGCATTTCTTAACACAGGGTAAATTACTGTATCATAGAGATGCAGACATTTAACAGCTACAGCATAATTCTCTATTGCATCAGAAAACACTAAGGCCCTCAATTGCATGACTCATTGTCTTACTAGAAATGCAAATGGTTGGGCAGCAGATACCTTAAGATGGGCAATACATTTCTAAAATTAAATAAAAAAATAAACTAGTTACTGGCAGTAGCAAAAACAAAAAGCTTAGGGAAACACCTGATCATCTTGCTTACATATTACGTCAGAAGAAAAGAATCGAAGTGTCATTATGACCTCACAGCTAAATTTTAAATCACATTATCTATTTTACAAAGATTATGTTTCACTTAAATACTGTATACAGTAGCATAACTTTGATTTGTATATCATCGAAGAATGCTGAAAAATTAACAAATATCATTGACTAGCACCACGCATGTGTACAAAGGGAGTGTGTTGGGGACTCGGCACAAAAAAAACAATGGAATGAAAGTGGGTTATGTAAACGTGCACGTACTTCAGAGTGGAGGAGGAATCCTATGGATACCCATGAAGTCACCTCCAGAGGCCTTGAAAATACTGGCCCTTACAACATTGGACTTAAATAAACACGACAACAGCCAAATGCCAGCATTCATTGTGGGACCGTGACTGCTGGAACCAGAACAGCTTGCAGAAGTACTGCTTACTGGACTGAAACAGCAAATATTTTGATTTACATTTGTTTTATGCCTCTTTCATTTCCTTTTATTATTAGGCTTGACACTAAAAAACATGGATCTTGGAAAGACACCAACACTTCAGTGTTTTGTCCCACTTCTCCTACACTGGATGCGGTTAAAAAAATACCTACTGTATTTTATTGTTTAAACCCTAAATATGCCCCCCAAAACACTTTAATTTCATTTCAAACTCAGCTTTATACATTACCAAAAAAATGTAAAGGCAAACCAGTATACTGTACAGTACTGTACTGCTATGTCTTCCGCAGTGTAGAATGTAAAATACCGATGTTACCGCTATATGTAGTGTAATTCATGCAAGCGCGTTTTCATTGCCAAGGGCTTTAAGAAGAACAAAACGGAAAACACAAGAACACTCAGCTGGAGATGCGTCACAGGGCAGCTAGTCAATCAGCAGCAAGGAGAAATGGATAACACTGTAGCGGTCCGGTGCCACTAAGATACACACTGTCGAGAAGACGGCGATTTATTTATTTTTATGGTGGAGGTTCCAGGGACGCACCCAGCCTTGGCCCGACCTGCACGCAGTCACAAACAGAGACGAAAACAAAGCAAACCGGTAATGAAACAGCAAATAAAGAATGTAAAACAAAAAATAATGATACCATCCATTCCCCTTATGACGATTACACATTAAATACAACAAAGCACAAACAAAACACACACAGTAAAGTCCATAAAAAATGGTAATGGATGAAATGGAATGATGAAAACAGATAGTCCTGAGATCTGCACGTTGAATGGGAATGTAAAGATAGTCCTACTGGTAGTTCCTGAAATGGTGAAGACGGGTGCACAGGTTCAGGAGTGCTGCTTTCTTCGCACTTACAGTCCTCATGTACACAAGCGGATGGCAGACAATCCAGACGCCAACCACAAAACGATCCAGGACAAAACGAATAAGTACAGGTAACCCAACAGAAGGCAGACAGACAGGAGCTTGAAACACAAATTACAAAAACTTTTTTTTTTGCTTTTGGTCATCAGCCCCCTTTTTAAAAGCCATGCTGACATCCTTTGACCCCAACAGCCCCTGCACCCTCAGCAGAAGACCAATCAGAGCCACTGCAGGGACTGCTGGGAGTTGCAGTTTCAAATTCTATTGGCTACTTTCACCATCCCAACCCGCATTTTCCTCTACGGTTGTTTCCTGTTCTCTCTACAGTACAGTATTGCCACAAAAAAAGCAATAAAAATTGTGGTGGATATTTGCGGTTTCTGCTAACAATTATTAGTTAGGTTCTAAGGAAAAATCCGCGAACAACTGACGCCGCAAACTCTGAACCGTGACTTCGCAGGGGTCTACTGTATTATAATGCAGTCCTATCAGGAGTGCCAAGAAAATACATAAATCAGTTGCTTCTTCAAAATGCATTAGCAAAAGTCTTAACCAAAAAGGAAATATCTGAACACATTTCACTGTTATTAGCATCATTATATTGGCTGCCTTTTCCAAAGGAGTTCAAAATACTCCTAATAGCCTATAAAGCTCTGAACAATCTTGAAACTTCCAGTGTCTCAAAATCTCTAGTTATAATCTCAGATCTTTGAGCACTGGCTTTCTCAATGTACAGTGAAGCACTAGTGAGGAAGCCTGTTTTCTCTTTTGCATTGAAAATCTGGAATACTTTATCAGTAGAGATCCATCAGGCTAGCACTGGTGAACATTTAAAAAAATCAGCTGAAAAGGCAGCTCAATTTGACCTTTTCATAATATATTTGTAGCACATCTATAAGACTAAAATTAATCCTGCATTTTTGCATATTTTAAGCTTTCCATTTACTCACAGAGGTTGGCATGGGTACTGTACAACTATTAGAAAAGTTCTAATTATCAATATTTCATCTTTCCAGTTACTAATTACTACTTCTGCATTTTTCTCTTTTGGGTATCCTATGACAATGACCTGCACTCTGGCACTTGCCCAATGCGCTCTGTAGCCACCTTTGGTGTTAAAAAGGAAGATAGATGATACAACTAATATGATAGCCACTTTGTCAAATCTTCAATGATGTTACTTCATATTTAGGTATTAATGAAGAATTTTTTTCACATTTAAATACTGTAAAATGCTCAGGGTGAATTGAGCAGTCTTGGCTTTTGGGTCCCCCTGAAGTTAATTTTCTCTGGTGTCCTTGCCACCTGGAGTTTTTTGTTTTCCTCTCCTCAGTGGTCTTTAGACCACAGAATAATTTTTGAAACTGGACACTGACATTTACTGCTATAATCATGAGATACTTTTTATTTCTGTTTTAAATTTGTCAACTGATATTTTTACAGTACTTTGAACTATACTTCTTTATAAAAATGTGCTATATAAATAAATGTTAAATGATATACTGCATTCTGTATATGCATAGTATGGCCTGTGTTACACAGAAGAAACACTGAATGTAAATATTGTCTAGTGACTCCTAAAATATAGCCATCATTACAAAAGACTACAATTTTAAAACCTTCTAGTAATTAGTTTACAAACATTACAGAGTAAATCGTTTTTACATAAAAAGATGATAAATCCCAAATGTTAAAAATAAAATTATTGGCTGCAATTGACACATGCAAGCAAAATAAAGTATGTGCCCCAATGAACTCATTGAGTGAAAAAGGTCACTGTTCTGTTGTTGATTCAATTAAGTAAAGCAACTGATGTCCTCCATTTTAACAGCTGATCTTTCAATTCCCATTAGCAGGCACTTCCAAAGAACAATCTGGATAAAAGATACCCAACTGTGGCTTGTGTACAAAACAAAGTATAACAGTGAATTTAGAATGGAATAACAAGCAAATACTATAACTTCAATGAAAAGGTAGAACTACTCACCTCCTCTACAGATGTCAATGTTAACTGTATTTATTAACAGTGAGAATGTCCCACATTGTAAAATGCAAAGATGGTCTTACATTTTCTTTACTCAATACTGTTTTACCATTTCCTTGTATTTTTCAAGTAGGCAGCATTAACATGTGGTGGTTAACATGACTAATGGCCACAACTGCAAAGACAGTGCCAGACTGTTATTTCTGCTTGCACTAATGATGCAAAAAGACCACAGTAGTCAACTTACCTGGTCTAAATCAATGAGCTGGGGGTAGGCCCCTGGCATTTGGATGGCAATTTTCACAATGTCTTTCTGTGGAGGCATGGTCAGGTCTTTATACTTAACCTTGATTCAACTCTCAAGGAGAAAAACTGAAAAAAAGAAGAAGATTACACAATTTGTATAATAAAGGAAAGAACTGGATGCTATGCATTATATTGTGCACAATCTACAGTAAGAGCACAAATTCATATATATACCACAAGTCCCCTTCAAGTACGTTAAGAGTTACAGATGCACCACTTAAAACATATTTCAAAATATACACAAGACTCTTGCGATGTAGATTTAAAAGCATTACTAACAATATGATTATAGTACCAGCTGAAAAGAATTCAGTGAGCAGCAGTTATACAATAATGTAAATGGCAGAAAAATATGAGAATGCACTATAAAATTTCCACATTTAAAACTTTCTGAGCTCAGCATTAAAGAATATATTCACTTCTGTCTTTATATAACATAAACACTTTTAAAGAAGGGTCTTTTTGTTAAAATTTTAAAAAGAGTATGTCTTTACATCCACAAGCAGGTCTTTCTGTTCTTGCGATTTGTTTACATCTTAAATGGAAATAATCCCAATCTAGAATCAGGCCTAAAGATTTCTGCTTTTTTGCTTTATATTCAAAGTTAAAAGACTCAATCTGGTAAATTGGGTATTTAGTAAAATTATTATCTTTTTGAATAAACAGTATGAAAAGACATTCCATAAATTATCTTTGTTTTAATGGATTAATTAATTAATTTAAAAATTTGAGAGTTTAATCTTCTAAGAGCTAGAGGAATAATCATAAAAGCACTTGCTTCTCAGTAGGCTGAGACTCACTGTAAAGACATTACTTTTGCTAATTTTTTTTACATCAAACACCTACATAACATTGGCAATGTTAAATTAACTCAGTGTCAAAGTAACTCTTAAAAATGCATATATACTGTACATGTACATCAATAAATACACATGTGTAAAGAATGGATTTGTATAAAGGCTTGAAGTGTTAATACTACACTGGCAATTTTGCGGTGCAACCTTTGCTCAACCTGTTATAAGCCATCTGGTCTTTGAAACGGACAGCATATTTGTTCAGCTGTTTGTTTGTACATATTATTCTCCACTGAGTGACACTTCTGTAATTCTTCCTTTTATGACTGTTTGTTTTTCTCCCCACATATAATGTAGTTCTTAACATATGTCAGAATCACCTTTAAAATATGTTGTTGCTTTAAACAGCAGTGCACTACGGTAATTTGATAAGAATATACTCTGCAAAACCTTACCTTGCCTTTTGCAAATCAATAGGAACTTTATTCTCTCATGCGCAACAAAAACATTTAAGGGTAATTTGCTCAGTTTTGTCCATTGTCTGAATAATCGGATGCATTTTAATAAAGGTTGTGATGGTGTGGGTTGGCTCCATGCTTCCCCTCCCTCTTGTCCGACTCCCCCTTATATGCCTCCGTGGATGCGGCACCACAATTGTGAACCGCAAGAAGCTAATGAAGCAATTAACACAGACCACACCCTCACATGCAGGTGAGCCCCGTCTTGATCACTCCACCAACTTCCCGCACAGCATATCCACAGAGATCAATCTGGCTATTTAGATATTTGTTTACTTAAAAACTGACCACAAGTTGCTAAGCTGCGGACCCTCTGTATCACACAGGTCTACAAATGTCCAAGTATCACTAGCTAAAAGCAGAACATTCTCACTCCAAATGTAATTCAATCCCTGTTTCAATATGTGAACATTAGCCACTTCACTTTTTCCTCTACAGTTGTGAGAAGTGAAAATTAAAGAAATATACAGTAAAAAACTACACACCTTTGACAACTAACTGGTCAAAGTACCTTACAGTTA
This sequence comes from Erpetoichthys calabaricus, assembly GCF_900747795.2. Taxonomy (NCBI): domain Eukaryota; kingdom Metazoa; phylum Chordata; class Cladistia; order Polypteriformes; family Polypteridae; genus Erpetoichthys; species Erpetoichthys calabaricus. The sequence continues at coordinate 71,243,390 of NC_041402.2, forward strand.
ATATGTGAGACAGGTAACATAACAATTACACAAGTACTTTATGGCAATCTTACCACTCTATAAGCATATACATACTGTAGATCTTGCATAAAATTAAAACACAGTTAATACAATTCATTTACAGCATGACTGTGTCTACCTTTAATTAACACACAGTAGTTAATACTTCGACATTCCTCCTCCTAGATATTCAGTTTAGTAGTTAGAGTATGAATATTTACATTCCTCTATCAGCCAATACAAGATCTTCACAAACCAGCAGGATAGAAATAAATTATCTCAACCCAGAAAAGACTTGTAATTTTCATTAATATCCAACTTGGCTTTTGTGCAAAAGGTCATGATGCATTAATTTCATATTTGCTCAGCAATACTGCATACAGATGTACATTTACTGACCTAATGGTCTAAATGCAGACATCATCTTTTTATGAACAGCTTGCTGCCCCAACATGAAATGCTCAAAAAATTGATACCTTAGATATAAGCCAACATTAAATCTTTTTGAACATCTTATTATTCTAGCTGCAGACACTGGAACAAATAGTAAGCTCAAACAATCTTCATGAAACTAAATCAAGAGTAATTAATAGACAGACACACAGCAGTGCAAAATATCAAAAAGGCAGAAAAATCATTCTTATTAAAGCATCTACATAACAAATGATACTTGTCAGCAGAACAATCTTTTCAGTCACCACTCTAAGTACACATTTCTTATAAATCAACATAAAGGGAAGTTCACAAAGAACAGAAACTTCTGCAATTGAAACTGTAGTCAGCATAGATACAAATCATTTGCCAGCAATGAAAACTGTGGAAGTGAACTCATACAAATAGCACTTTTCTTACTGTGCACATATGACCTGTTTCTTTACTAACACTGATCACCTCTTCTAGTGCATGCTGAAATGGCTTTAAAATTTCAGTCACATAGCTGCACCAAAATTAAGACTATAGTCAGTCTTTCCTAAATTTAGCCAGCAGTAAGTTTTGGGTCGTAAAAATTTTTGAGATGCATACATTTCAGATATGAAACTTAACATGAAAATGATAGTTCAACAAATAAACAAGATCACAGGGCTACAGATCATATGGTTCTATTTATATCTTTAGAAAAAAATGTATTTTCATAGCTAGAATTAAATCAATAATCAATATGTTGCTTTGGCCTGTGATCTCAGCTGAATTATCAACTTACATACATAAACATACAGGTATAATATTTTATCAGACTTGCTTATTAAAGATAAAAACACATATTAAATGAAAATGGCAGCAGGTATATTTTCTTCCCACTAGATATCTAAAAAAGTAACACTGGACCCTCCTGGAAGGATAAGAATTTACTAGATGTAAAAAACATTTTTTTGGGCAAGGTAATGTTTTTAAAATTTTAAAAAAGTATTTGCCTAGTTACTGTACGTTCAAATGTTTGTCTTTACATTGCTATATAGGACACAGTTACATACATAACGGAAGGTTCCACTTTATCCTCTACATGCAAACATGTATCATTAATATTCTAACTATATCACTGTCCTGCCTTGAAGTGAGAAAGGCATGGGTTTCAAACAGTTGCAAACCATAACAGCAACCTCGATCCCCCTACTGTAAGTTTATTAGCATAAGCTATAGAAAAGTAATGTAATTTGGGCATATGACGTAACTGAAGTTTAATATTAGAAAGGTAAGATTCTAACAACCAAGAGGGAAAACCTTTTTTCTCCCAATTTCATGTGTCTGGTGATGTTTTCCTGGGGTTATTGTGATTTAATTTACTCTTAAATATCCTATAAACCTTTAAAAATTAACATTACTAGACTGTGGATTTTTACTTTTCTATGCATTTGCCTCAAAGCTGAGCTCTAACTTGTCAACTTAGTAGCCTCTCAACTTTGGGAAGCAGGAAAGGAGGGTATGAAGATAAAAGACATAAAGAAACTGGCATTTACCGAACATCCTTAATTTTAGTCCTGCCTAAAGAAAACGCAATGAGAGTGACCAAGTTTAGAGAGGAGTAATGCTGATCGGCAAAATTCACTAAAGCGTTTTTCACAGTCAGAGACCTTGTTTGCCAAATATTTCCCTGAAAAGTCACCATGCAGTGGATGTAGGTGATTTTTTTTTTTTTTTTTTTATTTTTTTTTTTTTAAAACAGCGCCCAATGGTGTTTTGTGAAGCCAGCAAGACATCAGAGTGCTGTTGTAACCAATGTTGGACAGGGATGTCACTACCAATCTATGCAACCTGCCTGATTTACGTGCGTACTGCAAATGTACTCCACCTCACATTTTACGGCACTGCCCAATCTTTTTCATGCATGCATGAATAATTTATGGCCTATATATGAATGTGTGATGTCACTACCCAACTGGGGCTGAGTTTCCCAAAATGGAGAAATGTTAACTATTAACAGGCAATTTTATGATGCACATACAGTATGTAACGTACAAGTTACTTTTTTCTGCATTTCCCAATGACCCTTCTTAAGCAGTTAATTTATGAGCATAAAGAAATACTTTGTTGAACTCGCCCCTGATGTCACCTTCCTGAACATATGTCAGAATCACCTGACAAAGCAATCAATTGACAATAACATTATTACATATTTTCATTATTGGACCTGTAGTGGAGTCAAATAAACCTGTGAAAAGAAATATGAAGTAAATTTAGTACCCAATTACCATAAAGTTAATCAATAAGCACAAAATCGGACACACTTCTAAGATGAACACAAAAAAAAGGATGGGCACATGCCTTAAAAGAAAATTACATTTTCCTGAAGAACAGTATGTTGTTCTTTTAGATGACAGAAGTAGCTGTTTATTAAGACACACAGGGCCTTAGAAGCCTACAAGTACACATCACAACCTATTTTACTCCCTTTAACACAGCCACCACCTGTAAAGCCTGGCGGCAAGCTGTAAATTCATTGTGTAGATATTTAATTTATATAATTTGTTTTAGTTTCCATAATTATTAAATGAAACAAATAAAATAAATTATGCTTTATAAATCCTCCTTCAGACTTGTGCATGGTGTATATATTTTTCAAATATACAGAAAAGCAGTATAATGGAATTGAAGGAATAAAAAAAAAAAAAAATCACTGCTACTTCTAGACAGCAGAAGCACATTTTCCACACACATTAGTTATACCTATACATTGTATGTCACAATGCGAGGCTTTGCTAATGTGCTGCATTGTACTGTTCTGCCTCCATTTGAGAGTTTGTTACAGATGTCAACAGGTCTGCATGAAGGGGTTACCTGCTATCACCCAGTAGACATCCACCAACAAACTCTCAGATTAAGATACCATATCATAGGTACTTCCAGCCTACTTTACCACACAATCTGTTAAAAAATAAATAAATTTAAAAAATCCCTACCTATTGTAAAATCACCTGAACTTTTACAGCAGGCATAACAAGGCTCCGTGTATGAATGTGTATCAGCTGCAACCCACAGTTTTCATTTAAATAATTTGTAAGTGTTGTGTTCATAAGGTGGTGGTCACAGACATAGAATTTAATAGATTTTCTTCTAGGTGGGCTTACTTTATTGCTACTGTACTCTAATTGAATGTATCAATTCCCAGTACCTGCCCTTCCACTTCTCCACATAACCAAATTCAACACAGAAAACATCTCCATGAAAGAGAAAGCTAGCTGCAATGTTAATGCACTTAAAAAAACAAAAAAAAACTTCTGTGAGGCACCTATCACACAAGCTGGAGTCCCTCAGAAACCTGTCTTCTGATTGGGTTGTGACTTTGGGTCTGCCAGATCTCTTCCAGTTTTCAATTGCCTTTGGATTGCGTAGGACACCGTACTCACTGACACTTTGATGTTTTTCTGCAATTTCTCTAAATGAAAGGCCCACACTTCTAAGGGTAGTAATGCTCTGTCTCATTTCATTTGTTAATTGCTGTCTTCTTGCCATTATCACTGGAATATTGTCCAACCAGTATTCCAGAGGTTGTAGTAATGCAGTCTGATTTAAGACAGACAGAGGATTTTTTAAGTAGGCAACAGACATTGGGAACACCTGTGCAAATTATTTGCTTCAACTTGCAAGGCTTAATTGACTTTAATTGCTACAGAACATCTGTAGGTTGTAACCTATTAGTTGTTCCATTTGTAATACAGTGGACCCTTGACTTACGAACTCAATTTGTTTGCGAGGGCTGGTTGTAACTCAAGTTGGTTGTAAGTCAAGACTATTTTTCCCATAAGAAATAATGGAAATGCCCTTAATGTGTTCCGAATTGCCCACTGCAACACTTACTTAACTTTTTTTTAATAGAAAAGGGTTGTATAATGTGCATAATTTACCAAAAACACCAATACTTTTTCTAATGTACTAACCAAAAAGTTATAAAAAGTGCCTAGCCTACCAGAAACAACAATTTCATTCTGTACTCACCATTTTATTGACATCTTTGGCTTGCAGGAAGGAAGGAGGAAGAGAATGAAATGGAAGGTGGTTATTGTTTGGAAGGAGTTTCCTTATGCAAATATTTTCTTTGTAAAATTGTCGAGATGGTGGATTTCGACATGCTGTACATATTAGCGAGATCGGTCACACGAACGCAACTCTCATATTTCCACACAATTTCCTTCTTCGTTTCGATTGTGATCGCTTTCTTTACCTTCATTACCTTCGCTTCCTTCCTTAGCAATTATCGAAATAAATTATATAAATCACTGCACTGACTGAAATTACGTCCACAAACACATGTATCTGGCTCCAACTGACGCTTACAAACGCTCTCGGCTGTTTGTTTACAATCGCACAAGCGGATACACGTGACCGCATTCGGGTCGTAATGCAAGATGTTGGTCGTAATTCAAAACAAAAATTTTGGTCGTAAAGCAATTTGTTCGCATGTCAGGCCGGTCGTATATCAAGGGTCGACTGTATTCCGAAATTTCCTTTTTTCAGTTTTTGCTAAAACTAAACTTTAAATTTAAACCTCTGGCAGTTTACTGCTTACCTTTTCACTATTGCATTTCCACTGATTAATTTTGAAGAAAAACAGGAAAAACCGAGCTGTTCTAAAACTTTTGACAAGTAGTTTACAATGCATAGAGTAGTGATGAGGAATAAGGAGCATGTGCTATCCAATGGACTATTCTTTGAGCTCCCTTCAGCTTTTATGAGTGCAAACCTAAACATAGCCATCCATTATTCAGTACTTTAGCTCCTGGACTTTGTGCTGTGGACACAAGGAAAAAAAATGTATGCATTTTGTACAGATGTAGCTCTCAAGAAACACAATCTCTGGAAAAGCTGCACAGTTTTATCGGATGAACTTTTAAATGAATATACCACCCAAAATTATATCTCGTTTAAATGTTACTTTCCCCATGTGCTTTATAATGACAGCCAAAGAAAATTTTTTAATCTCATGTTTTCATTCAGAAAGGAGGTGAGAATGTTTAGAATTCAACAGTCATGGTAGGTGACCAAGGCAGGAAAACAGCAAACAGTATCAAAACGTCCATGAAAACAATTTCACGTTACTGGTGTCAAATAATCCACATGCAAAAGTCATCCATTAGTTTATTCCAAACGTCCTCAACATGTAAACTAGTCCCTGAAAATGCTCTTGTGAAGGAGGAAGCAACGTGTGCACACACACACACACACACACACACACACACACACACACACACACACACACACACACACACACACACACACGTGAATGATCATCTGAATTGAAGACCTACTTCTCCCCCTCATTCTATGGTAAAAAGTCCTGTCTTCAATTCAAAAGCACAGAATTGTAGGAATGCATTGTACCGTTTACAAAGTATGCTGCTTTTTCAGGAAGAAAATGTTTTAATATTTTAGCAACAAATCCATACTTTTGCACATTTTGCGCATTCAAGTAGATAATGAACACAAGGATTATGTGATACAAGAAGTAACATTATCATTTTTTTTCTTTATTCCATGGATGTTTTTCACATCATTTGCTGATGTCTGGCATTGGTGTCCATTTGATTCCACTACTCTATCTATTTATATCCAATATTTTCTCTCAATCGACATCAAAACATGAGATTAAAAATTTTTATCAATCATCACTATAAAGCACATAGGATAAATACCATTTAAACAAAATACCCTTTCTGAGTGGAGTATTCCCTTAATCTATTTAAAGCATACTAATTAAATGTAGATCAACATACTTAAAACATCTCCATCTATCTTGTTCCACACCTACTGCAAACAATGCTGTGCCTTATTTTACTTGCAACTTATCTCCCAATCATCAAATAATATTACGAAGTAACAGATTTAGAAGAATATTATCTGTGAAAAACAAAATTATATATTGACAAATGAAACTGACAGTAGTGCTGGGCGGTATACCGGTTCATACCGAAAACCGTTATTTTTTTATGATATAGATTTTTCTTATACCGCAACACCGGTTTAAATTGCCTAAACGACGTTCAGAACGTGGTGCAGTGGGAAACTGTTCAAGTGGGGACCTTTTTCACTGCTACACCGCTAAACACAGATTTATTGCACGGGGGCTCTTTTTCACTGCTACACCACCAAATAAGTAGCGGCAGCGTAGGTATTGCGCGGTGAAAACGGACAGAGAACATTCCGAAACTGAAGCCGATGATAAAGTTGAACATGATGAACAGAAGAACTTTTGCTGAAAAAAAGGAGTCACGTCCGTCGCCTGGAGATACTTTAGTTTTAAAAGGTCAGATGTGTAAATACTGTTTCTATACTACTGGATAATACTGCAAGCCAAGTTGTACCCTAAGCTCTTGTCTATAAGCCGCGGCTTATCTAAGGAAAAAAGTTGTGAAAATGAAAAAATAGAATATCGGCTTATACATAAGTCTGGCTTATACAGTAATCCCTCCTCCATCGCGGGGGTTGCGTTCCAGAGCCACCCGCGAAATAAGAAAATCCGCGAAGTAGAAACCATATGTTTATATGGTTATTTTTATATTGTCATGCTTGGGTCACAGATTTGCACAGAAACACAGGAGGTTGTAGAGAGACAGGAACGTTATTCAAACACTGCAAACAAACATTTGTCTCTTTTTCAAAAGTTTAAACTGTGCTCCATGACAAGACAGAGATGACAGTTCTGTCTCACAATTAAAAGAGTGCAAACATATCTTCCTCTTCAAAGGAGTGTGTGTCAGGAGCACAGAATGTCACATAGATAGAGAAAACAATCTCTAGCAAACAAATCAATGGTGCTGTTTGGCTTTTAGGTATGCGAAGCACCGCGGCACAAAGCTGTTGAAGGCGGCAGCTCACACTCCCTCCGTCAGGAGCAGGAAGAGAGAGAGTGAGACAGAGTTTGTTTTTCAGTCAAAAATCAATACGTGCCCTTCGAGCTTTTAAGTATGCGAAGCACTGTGCAGCATGTCTTTTCAGGAATCAGCTTTACAAAAGATAGCAACGTGAAGATAATCTTTCAGCATTTTTAGACGAGCGTCCGTATCGTCTAGGTGTGCGAACAGCCCCCCTGCTCAATCCCCATACGTCAGGATCACAGATAGTCAGCGCAAGAGTGAGAGAAAAGTAAGCAATCTAGCTTCTCAGCCATCTGCCAATAGCGTCCCTTGTATGAAATCAACTGGGCAAACCAACTGAGGAAGCATGTACCAGAAATTAAAAGACCCATTGTCCGCAGAAATCCGCGAACCAGCAAAAAAATCCGCGATATATATTTAAATATGCTTACATATAAAATCACAATTTAAATGACCGCTACGCGCGCGTGTTGACTTGGCGACGCCCAGAGCAAAAGAACGCGCTCCGGCCGCTCCAACCGCGCCATGCGGGGAGTGAGGGAGACGCCAATATCTCACACTCTCTCCCCCCTTAAAGAAATTAAATGGGTGCGAGTGAGACCACTGACCTCCCTCCCTTCTATTAGTTATAGGTTATAGTACGTTCGGCTTATCCATGAGTCCGGCTTATCTATGATACGATTTTATTTTAAAAATTCGTATGATTTTTGGTCTCCGGCTTATACATGAGTCCGGCTTATAGACAAGAACCTAGGGTACTTGTTTTATTTGTTTTCAATATAGTGTAATGTGCCTGGGTACTGTGTAATAGTGTGAAGACATGTTGACTTTATTCTCGACATTTCCACTTTAATCTTGATGCTTATGGCGAGAATAAAGTTGACATGTTGACTTTATTCTCGACATTTCTACTTTATTCTCGCCGTTTATGTCAAGATTAAAGTCGACATGTTGACTTTATTCTCGTAATTTGTCATTAAAGTAGAACATCGTAAACTAAACTTCATCATAAAATGAATATTTAATTTACTAGATTTTCTCAAACCCCATCATAAGTTATACAGCACATTAAATGCTTTGTGTTAACTGTTCTCCGAGATTCTTAAACTGACTTCTTCTTGCACTAAGAGGAGACGCCGGCAGCAATCGCCGCACAGAATACATTTACTTCATGATCTTCTTGCTCGCTGAACATTTAGAATGCTAAGATAAATACTTAATATAATTTTCATGGTGAAATGCATTAAAGCATGCATTAATCATATGGGGGCACGGCGGCGTGCCTGACTTGCATTTGCATGTTTTTCTGGTGGGTTTACTCGGCGTGCTTCAGTTTCCTTTCAAAGTCATGTAGGATGTGGGGTTTTGTTATGCTATATTGACCCTGCTAGTGTATGTTTTCCTCGTATTCATCCTGCAACTCTGAATGGATGGCATAATTAAACATGTATAATGAAGATATTTTTAAAGTTCTGAACACTCCGTGGGCTAAGTTTATAACTAGTTTTAATTTCACAAAGACATTTATCGTGTGGTGATTGGTTATGTGGTGAAAGAAAAAGGAAGGATAGGAACTGGGGTTTTGGTACGCCAGATAGAGACAGCATGCATGCAATAAAGATAGCCCGCTCAGAGGAACATGCATTGAATTCTGTGTTTGTGTCTCCGACCACCAGATCACAAACCCAACATTTACACAATATTTAAGTTAAACCTGTGCGATAGCCATTCATACATCCAGTTTTTTGGAGCCTCGTCACACCTGCCATAAAGTTCTCTACACTGAACATACACCTGGGGACCCCTTACTGCGAGGGAGCAGCACTACCGCCTCACTACCGTGCATGTGTAATACCTGCTTTAATGCATTTCATCATGAAAATGATATCAAGTATTTATCTTAGCATTCTAAATTTTCAGAAAGCAGGAATATCATGAAGTATATGGATTCTGTATGGTGATCGCTGTCTCCTCTTAGTGCGGAGGAAGTCAGTTTAAGAAGCGTAGTGATTAACAACTTGGTCGGGGAACACAACACTAAGCATTTAATGTGCTGCATTAATTTATGATGGAGTTTGACAAAATCTAGTAAATTAAACATTGATTTTAGGAAGAAGTTTAGTTTACGACATTCTACTTTAACTAGGGGGCTCCGCCCCCTGCTCGCTTCGCTCGCCAACCCCTGGTGTTGGGAATGACAAAGAGCGTGATGTATGAATGAGATATAGAATAGTGTGACGGTGTAGATGATGCAAATAGAAAGCAAACAATAAAGTGTGTGGCACAGTGTAAAGGTTTATTTGAAAATTTCTTTGTACACGCCGTTTAAGTGTAAAAGGTAATTCCAGCTCAGAACTTGTAAGGTCAATGAAGATGGTTATTGTTGTGATCAGAGTCAAGTTTGTCAGAGCTTGACTTGGGTATTTATGTTTTGCACATTAATATTTTTTGGACCTAATATAGTGCGTTGTGTTAAAAGGGGCATTTGGTCTAATGAGATTGCTGTTCCAAATCTCTCTGTAACTAAGTTGTCGCAGATAAAGGCTTGAGGAATTGTAATAATATGTGGCTGAAGTCCATCTGTATTGGTGAGTGTACCATCTCTCAGTTGTAATAAGCAATTGTTATGATTTGGTTCTGGACATCGTATCTTTTTTTACTAACTGTATCTTTTGAAAGCAATGCCAATTGTCTGCGTATTTTAAGGTGCACTGAACAATAGCCGAGTGCATGGCATCTGGAAGAATAGCTAAGCACTGTCTAAAATCTCCTCCTCATAAAAGTACCTTTCATCCAAATCGAATATTATTATTCATAAACGTTTGTAGAAGTTTATGAATGGTGTTGAGTAAGTGACTTCATGCCATTGTACATTCATCAATAATTAACATTTTTTCAAGACGGATGTCATGTGCAGTGCCACCGTTAATGTTCATAGTGGATACCGATTTGTAGGATCTAATGCAGTTGATAAAGATTTCACTTTCAGGTACATCGTTAGTTAGAAGCTTTTGTAGATATTCAGTATATGAATGTAAAGAAGGCAGTCTAATTTGACCCTTTTGACAACAACGTGTAAATGTATTACTTGTATTGCCAGTTGTTTCTTCAGGGAAGTGAAGTGAATGACAATGATTGCAAATGACATTCATTAATCCGAATGAATTTTCCTGGTGTATGTTTTGCTTGTGCCGTTTGAGAGGCGCGGTGTTGCATGTGTAGTATTTGGGACGTGTTGTTTTGGAGCTGTAATCGATTTGCCTGTGCTGTGTGAGAAGCCCGTTGTAGCCTTCCTTGCCGTTAACGTATGTCTGAGACGGGAGGTGTTTCGTTTTGAATCCGTGACTGTTGCGATGCAGCACTTTGATTGATAGCTTGCGTCATGTGGATCTAGGATGTAGATTTGTGCATATTTGCGTTGTTGATTTGTTTCAGGGTGCACTGTTCCAATGCGATGCAGTATTTGTGCACATATGGGAAAGCAGTATGGGCCATTGCCTTTTGGTGGCCTGATATTTACTCCGTTAGATGCAAAAGCAAATGAACTATTGTAGGATCTAATGCAGTTCATAAAGTTTTTACTTTTAGGTACATCGTTAGTTAGAAGCTTTAGTTGAGCTTTGCGGTTTTGGAGTCGAGACATTTTTTCTTTTAGAAATATGGATAAGTAATAAGGAGTATTGCACTCACTGTTAATATGGAGCCTTTTCTGCGGTTGAACGGTTAATAGTGCCTTATTGTAATGAGATCCACCTATGCTGCATAGCCGTCTATTTTGTTGTTTCTTTCGTGTTCGTGTGTTTGTTCCTGTTATCCTTTCCTTTTCGTTTTGTACCCGTGACCGTGTATTCATGACTTGTTTCTTTCTCAGCATGCGAAATATGGATAAGTAATAAGGAGGATCGCAGTCACTGTTAATATTTTTCCTTTTCTGCAGTTGAACGGTTAATAGTGCTTTATTGTAAGGAGATCCACCTATGCTGACACCTATGCTGTCTAGTGTGAAGGTGTTGACGTTCACTTTAGAATATGTGGCTTTGGGTGTCACTTCTTATGGATGTGTGTGTGGGGGGGGGGGGGGGGGGGAGGATTGTTGTTGCGCGAGCGTCTTCTTTCTTTTTGTGTTCCTGTGTCTTGTTGAATCCCCCTCTTTGTGTGTGTCCCGTCCCTTGCTTGTAGGGTCTGTGGGGTGGTTTTGTGTTCTTTTTTTTGTGTTCCATGGGCTTGTTGAATCCCCCTCTTGGTGTGTGTCCCGTCCGGTGCCTGTAGGGTGGGGGGGGTTGCCTTGCTGTTGTGCGCGAGCCTCTTTTTTTTTTGGGTCTAGTTTCGTGTGCAATGTGTTTCGTGCTTTGCCTGCGTTTGACCACTTTTTTATGTGCCTTTTCCTTTTTTCGGTGCTCGTTGCGTGTCATTTCTCCTTTTTTGTCTTTTTTCTGTGCTCACTCCTTTTTTCTGTGGTCTTGTCCGTCTCTCGTGGCCCCTCATCCGCCTCTCGCGGCCTCTTTTGTCCCCCTCTCGCGGCTCCTCATCCGCCTCTCGCGGACTCTTTTTGCGCCTGCGCAGTACGTCTTTTTGCAGCTACGGCCCATGGCCAGATGTGCCTGCGTCCATCATCCGGTTTAGCATTCTCGGTTAGTAATATGGATTATGAAGTAAACTATGAGAATAAAGTGGAAATGTCAACTTTAATCTCAACATAAACGGCGAGAATAAAGTGGAAATGTTGACTTTATTCTCGACATATAGTTTGTTTTTTTCTTCCCTGTGTCCGTATTGTTTTTTTCTTCACCATGGCCCTAATACGATTCCGTAGGGCTATACCACAAATAGCATTATAAATGCAAGTTGCAGGTTTATTATTTATGCATATAGCTTAGCTTGAAGCAAGGTCCATATTAATGCAGTTTGCCTAAATGATGGTTCAGTTGGTAAAGATGTTTGTTATTATTTATTAGTTTAAATATTATGCAGTTTAATGATGATAAAGTTGTTTAAAAAGTCACTTTAACGTGTCAGTGGACAGAGATTGTTAACATTAACAGAAAGTGTAGTTGGTTTACAAAAAATATTTACTGTTTATTCCTTTTCTAAGACATATTTAGTGCAATACAACTTTTGACAAGCACTTCTGGATATTTTACTAAGTCTAAATGCCTCTTTGTATGGTTGAAAAAATATTGTCAAACTTATAGTCTGTTTTTGCAAAATTTGTTGAATAAAAAGGTTCTATATTTTGACTGCATCTGTCATGCAATGTGATACCTTCTCCATTAGTGCCACCCCCTTGAAAACTATCACTTTATGGGGAAATGCAAACCTGTATTAATACTTGTGTGCACATTAAAATGTTTTTTTTGTACAATGTACAATACTCTTGACAGTGGAATAGGTTATTCTTAACCACATTTTCCACTGCAATTACTGGCTAACATCCACTCATGCATGGGGGAAAAAATACCGTTGAATACCGTGAAACTGGGATAATTTAGAAAAATACCGTGATATAGAATTTTGGTCATACCGCCCACCCCTAACTGACAGCATTCGGAATACAACTAGAGATGAAGAAAAGTCTAGTGTAATGTTAAATCGATGTAAAATTTTGACTTTGGTACCAGCTTTCAGACTTTTGTACCAGTACAAAAACATTTATGAAGCAAACAACAGATAACTCCAAAACTCCCCATCTTGCTCCAACTTTCCTGCTATGACACACAATTTATGCACCACTTCCCTTTTGATGGCCTTGAAGTGCCAAATGCATCCAAGCAATAATGTTATCCACTGTGAAGCCTGGGGTTTCATTTCGGGAAGTCTACAAAATGGATATCTTTCCAAATGGATAATAGCTTGCAGGTTTAGGATGGGGGTTATTGAGAAGAATGCTGAGGTTTACTTCCAGTACTGTCAGTCAGTCATCAACCAACCTGTTATATCCTAACACAGGGTCATGGGGGTCCGCTGGAGCCAATCCCAGCCAACACAGGGCGCAAGGCAGGAACAAATCCCGGGCAGGGCGCTAGCCCACCGCAGGACACACACACACACACACACACACACTAAGATCGCCAATGCACCTAACCTGAATGTCTTTGGACAGTGGGAGGAAACCAGAGCACCCGGAGGAAACCCACGCAGACACAGGGAGAACATGCAAACTCCATGCAGGGAGGACCCAGGAAGTGAACCCAGGTGTCCTTACTGCAAGCCAGCAGCGCTACCACTGCGCCGCCCGCTTCCAGTAATGAAAACCCCAAAATGCTGGTAATCACACCATTTTAAAATTTGGGTTTGGTAAGCCATGCAACCCTAGTCTAGTGTGTATGCCCAAATATCAGCCATGCAAGAATAATCTTAAAATGAAACTTTAGTCTCTGTAAAATCTGAACTCAAATGCGTCTGGTGGACATTACCGATGGACCTAATGCAGGCTTTCATACCTGGACCGAGTCGATCAACTTTGAACTTTTCACACAAACCTCTTACATATTACCAGCTTTCATTTGTCAGTATGGTGTAGAGACTATTACAATACACAGAATTTCCCTCCCTGTTATATCTTTTAACTACAGTATTTTGGTCATGAACTTTGTTCATGTTTCCTTTCCTTCTTTAAAATATGAATTCGGATGGTCAACATACTGCAGATAAACTGTTGCTTATTTACTTAACAGATCAATAATTTAAATGTGATAATTTTAACTGTTTTTGTACTGCCTCACAAATTCTTTAAAACCCAAAAACAATCTTCCTCTTTCTGGTAAATTCATTCAGTAAGTATAGAGCAATGCTTAGGTTTCTCCCAGTGTTCCTTCATAAACCAGCTTAAAGCATGAGATAGCCAAATCTGCATGCATTGTATCCAGCTTATTATTAGTAGTTTACAACAGAACATTACAATGGTGGTTAAATTCAAAATAGACTATGCAGTTTTTACACAACCCACAAAATAGCTCTTGCTAGTAATCAGATATGTGTTGCTTGTTACAAATTAAGTTTGAAATACAAATACTAGAGACTGGTTTTAGCTCTTTTTTAATGCATATTGTGGGAAACAGCCCAGACACAGACAGACGGACATCGTTTTGTCACCCAACACACATTTATTTGACACTTATACACAAAGGTGAACACGCAAACCCAGTGCCGCAGCACCAATCACCCCACAAGTCCAGGCCCTTCCACAATGCCTTTCCTCTCTTCAGGCCGCCTCTTTCCTCTCCCAGACCTCGTCCTCTTCCACCCGACTCTAGCCCTGAATGAAGTGAGGTGGCCCCTTTTATAGTCCCCGGATGTGCTCCAGGTGTGTTCCGGCAATCTTCCACCAACACGCACCACTGTGGCGGAAGTGCCGGCTGTATCCCCGGGAGCACTCCAGGTGTCCCTGCTCCTCTTCCCCCCAGCACTTCACCTCCTTTGCCACAGACAGCCGATGAGAATAGTGTCTTTTATGTATATTGTGGCACGTGGCTGGGGGTGGTACCCAGCCAGGACGCCCAAGAGGACCGGAGGAATCAATAAACACAGCAATGTCTTTTAAATTTAAGACAGTTTTCTTCTGACAATAGAACAAATATTTAAAACAGTTTTGTGTGCCTGGTCTTACCAGTGCTAGATCATGAAAATAGCAAGGGAATCATGAAAGTGTTGTTTTCACAATAAAATATCTATAAATATTTTGGTTTTCAATGCTGATAAAACTTTTTTTTAAATGAGGAACAGTCCAAAGCCTTTCTTAAATTTAATTAATTACTTAAATTAATTACTGAATTAATGCAGCTCTAAAATAAACATGCTGGACTGCAGCCTCAAGTACTCATACATATGAGGAAGTACCTCATATAGGGCTTTCTGTTCACATAGCTCTCTAAATTAGGCAGGGGAGGGGGGCCGAGCATTTGACCTATATTAAGCTGGTTTTAAACATAAATGTTTACAAAGTTGTACAGATTGTATTTTTGATTGAACTGTGTATTGTATTGTAAAGTGATGTAAAGTGATTAACTCAACAAATTAAAAAAGCTAGTTCAACGTGAATTAACCACACCAGGAAAAAAGTATGTTGTGCCTTGTTTCTCTCATTTGGACATAGACATTAGCTATTTTCAAAGGGATATTAGAAAAAAACATAAGCCTCACCACAACAGTAGGCTCTTTCAAGTGGCAAATACACCTAGCAAAATGCTATGCTTCTCACAACGTTGGCCAGCTTCTCTGGGTCATAGAAAAAATAAAGCACCATCTAGATACAATGAAGCTGCACAGGAAAGTCTGCATTTGAGGGGCCTCTTAATTTGCTTCACTGTGTCTGCCACTGCTGTCAGATCACAGACAGAAAAGTGGCAACCTGCAATAAAACTCTTGAAAGCAGTTTGTATTTAAAAGGAAAAGGTCACTCTGTTTCATTGTTTGTTCATTAATTAAATAGACAGGTTTATGTACAATGTGTTATGGTAGAAATACAGCTTCCAATCTTTTCTTGCTCCCATATCCCAAAGATCTGCCTGTCAGGTTAATGGACAATTCCAAACCAACAATGGTTGTTGGAGCATGTGTGTACAAGAGCCTGGCAATGATCTGCTACCCTGTCCTGGGTTGGTTCCCACCTTGTTTCCAGCTTTGATAATATTACTCACTTGGAATACCAAACCCATAAACAGTGTACAGTCTGACATACCAGTTTCACTGACTGCAGTGTTTGTAATATTATAGGTTGGTCTTACTGTCCACAGAAGTAAAAATTCAAAGCTGGCTAATGATGTATGAATAGCGTCTCACCAAGCCTGCACCACACTTTTCATGTAATACTAAGGAGATATGATGAAGTGCTGTTATCACTTTGTTTAAGTAAGCTTCAAGTTAGTTTACAAAAACATGAGCTTACAAAATATGCATAGTCTTCCACTGCATTGTTTCTAGCTTGTCATGTCCTCCTGTCTATAATGTAGAAAAGCAGGGAATTTCATTACCCTATAACCACCTATCCTTATTCAGCACTGGCACATAAATCTTGAAGTCATGAACAGCTAGCAAATGGCCAGCAGCCATACCACATGTACTACAGAACGGGTCATCTACCTGAAGCTAAACATGTTTGGGCCCAGCAGGCACTTGGATGGGAGACCAACCAGGAAAAGCTTGGGTTGCTGCTGGAAGAGGTGTTGGTGAGGCCAACACAGGGCACTTACCCAGTGGTCTGAATGTGGATCCCAATACCCCAGTGCAGTGAAAGGGACACTGTGCTATAAACATGGCACCCTCCTTAAGTTGAGACATAAAACAGAGGTCATGACTCTCTCTGGTCATAAAAGATCCCTGGTTATCCTTAGTCAAGAGTAGGGTGTATCCCGATGTCTTGCCTAAATTGCTCACCTTAGCCTAGTCATTTTGGCCCCCCTAATCATTCCGTCTCGAACTGGCTAACCATCTCTCACCCCTTCACCAGCTACCAGCTTATGTGTGGAAAAAGTTTACAGGCACCAAAATGACTGGCATCACATCATCAAGATGGATGCTACACATTAGTGGTGGTTGAAGTTGCTCCCTATTCACTATGTAAAAGCACTTTAAGTAGTGAGTAAAGTGCAATATACATATAAAGAATTATTATTATTACAAATGTGTACCTGGAAATTTTATCTTTAGTGGGTCGATACCATGTGAAAGTGAAAGAAATTTAACAAAATGCTATAAGCGTGTCTCTCTGATATCTTGTTCAATAGTCAACTAATCAGCAAAACAACAAAATCACACAGCATTTATTAGTAAAGTGCCTGAAAAAATAAAAGCAGAATCTAACAACAAGAATTGCCATTGCAAACTGTCTATGAGCAAATCACATTAACCCTCATTAAAAGATCTAAAGTAAAAGCCAAAGCTATAATTACATCAAACAGTCTAACGCATGTTTTATTTTTAGACCACACTGCAAAATTGAACTGTGACACAATTGAACAAATAGAAATACCTAAATAAAACAGAAAAATGTTAATGTAAATCATTTAAATGAAAAGGGCAAACATACTAATTGTGCATTTCCATTCAGAGCTGGGTTTTTTTGTACATACAGTAAAAGGCTTTGGAGTATAATAGTTTAGTTTGGAGTAAGAGATAATGAAAAATTTTGTAAAATTATGCCTATTTTTCAAAATACTACCTTGATTTTTTTCTGTGCCACATGTGCATAAATCAGCAGTTATAAAACTTGCGTGAG
Source organism: Erpetoichthys calabaricus (assembly GCF_900747795.2). NCBI lineage: Eukaryota > Metazoa > Chordata > Cladistia > Polypteriformes > Polypteridae > Erpetoichthys > Erpetoichthys calabaricus. Next base: position 71,260,910 of record NC_041402.2, read on the forward strand.
ACAGACATTGTCATGTGGTCTGCAATGGAGAAGAGGGTCCTGCTTATTGAACTAACCATCCCTTGGAAGGAGAGTATGATAGCAGCCCATGAAAGGAAGCACTTGAGGTACATCGTGCTTAAGGAAAGCCATAAAAGGCGCTGGGAGAAGATGTGGAGAAAGGGAGTTAGTTACTAGCTTTGGATGCAGAGGAAAGACATTGGTTAAGAGTGAACACCCCAGTGACGGCAGCTACAGGGGGTGGTGGGGAGATGTCCCCAGGATGCCACTGCAATCCCCCCCACACTGGGAGATGTACTGGTTTGGGGGGTGAAACGGCCATGAACAGCAGTTTCCAGCCGACGATCCTGCAGCTGACCTAAAGGCACTGGTGGAGGTGCGACAGCCTGAAGAGCCGAAGCAGGATTTAGTATCATACCTGTACAATGAACTCCTACTGCAATGTCCACTTCATTATATGATTTCAGGGTAAGACTTTAGCTTAGGTACTGCAAAAATGCACATATTATTAATTTATTCTTAATGTAACAAGACCTTAACAAAGGATTCTTTTGGTCTTCACAACACTTACAAAAACATCAGTAGATAGATTACTCATCTCTGTTCAGTGTGGCATATTGACATGATGGTAAAATTACTGGTTAGCATGAAGGATTCAGATGTCTTACATTAAATATGTAATTTGAAATGATGTGTCTCAGTTAAGCCTCCTTAGACCATTCCAAAGGGAAGTTTTGTTAGTAGGTCACATTGCAGAGATGAAAAACACTTAATGTTTTATTAGTGTTAAGACACAATGAAGTGTTTGTTAAGGTCTTGTTACAAAAGAGTAAATTAATAATAAATGCATTTTTGAAGTGCCTAAACTAAGGTGTTGCCAATTTCAGTTGCAGAACTGCTTTGTTTTTTTGTTTTTTTTTTTCCATTTCAGTGCAAATTTCTTCAATAAAAACATGCAGTACACTTCATTACATCCAAACAATAAAAATCAGGGGCTTTTTTTTTTTTTTTTTTTTTAACATCTTTCTTTGGATGGAGGTTGGAATCAAGGTAGAGCAGTGGATTCTTCCTCTACTGTCCCGAGACAACACACCTGCCTGCTTGATACTCTGCACTAACAGCATTACCACCTACAGTAGAGTGGTGCCCTTCTCACTATACTAAATACAGTATATCGCCAAAAAACAAATTAGGAATGGGGTGAGGATTAGGAAGGACATTTAGTTTAGACTTTAGTGACTTCCTTGGTAGTGGATAAACACACCTATATTTTCTAGTCAGTAATGCAAAATTACTTAAACTTTGACAAATAAATGTGAAGATATCCACTTGCAGATGGAAGAATATAGCTTAGTGATTTTACATCAGTGTGGACATGTAATTCTTTTGACTAGTGAAGATGCTCAGTGACTAATATCAAAGATGCTAGATTGCAAAAGTAAATTTTAACATCAACTTCAGTGAATTTTTAAATAATTTCTCCACTGATTTTCTAATATATACCTGTGACTGCCAGTTTAAGAACCATTGGTCTAGATAAGACAAGCATTTTAAAAGTATACTATTTTTACTGATGCAAAATGGACAAAAGTGAACTATTTCAAATTGTTTTCTTACATTATATTTTCTTTTTCTTTAAACATCTGCTTATTTTCTGGAATGTTTTTAAATCAATTATATAGATAAATATTTGGATGAGACAAGGAATACAGGTATTATGCCGCACCTTTTATAGGTGTGCTGATTAAGACGTTGAAGCAACATGCATTCTGCTACCTCCTATTATGCACATGTCACAGTGATCGTAATTCTCAAATATACTTAAAAGCTCTTCAACATCTTTAGTATTTTTCTACAATTACATTTATTGCAGGTTGTTGTGGTAGTCAATTTCCCACCAAGGCACAGTCTGCAACGTCTGCAGTTTGTCTGCAATGGATAAAAGGAGGCCAGGAGATTCATATTAGTTTGTTTTAACATGTATTTAATCCATTAAAACAACATTTGATGCAATCAAGCAATACTTAATCCACAATTTTTCACATCTTCATCCCTTTGTCATCTTTAGGCACCATAACCTGTCTAACTGCCAGTACAATCCTACCTGGAAGCATAATGAAATCAAAATGGTGTGAGCAGTGGCTAAATCCAGAACATGCACAGAAAAACAGTTTGGAGTAAATGGAGAATATTCTACAGAAGACTAACAAAGAAAGTATAAAATGGACAGACGAGAAAGATAATGGTGTTCTCAGATAGAGTATCGAATTGCTAGCCTACTTTAGATAGCAATAGACTTAATACCAACTTTGAAAACATAGCCAGAAATTTACGGAGGTCTTAACACTGCCAAGTACCTTCTACTGTAAACAATGCATTAGGGAGACAGCAAAGAATGTGTTACTTATCTTGCAAAAGAATTTAGGCCATTTTTATTTTCGTTCTTGAGCATGCAAGTTAGCAATAAAGATGTTCTAAGTATCATCATTTATTTATCAATATCTAAAATCTTTTAAAAGGATCTGAATAATCCCAAGGGAAGCACAGAGGTGCAGTGATTAGTGCTATTACTTAATGCACACATAATCCTAGTTTTGTATCTTGTGTCCAGTTGTTGTCTATGTGAAGTCTGCATATTCTCACCATGTCTTATGGAAATTTTACTCTGGTTTTACTCTCATATCCAATGACATGTTAGATTTGCTGGAAATTCTAAACTGGCCTAATGCAAGTATAAACGTGGTTTCCTGCATGAGTGGACCGTACAGTGGATTGGTGCCCCAGCAAAGATCTGTGTCCAATGCTGCTGACAACGGTGATTCTAAACTGGATTAAATAGATTGATAAATGCTAATTTATTGATAATTCTGCAATGCAACCACATCAGGTAGGATACATTAACAACATATACTGTATTAATAAAAATAATTTGACAAAATGGCTTTTACAAATGACAATATAATGCACTTTGATTTTCCTACCAAATTTCAAAATTGACTGAACAGCAGAAACAGATCAGCCCTACACTGATACATGGCCACAAATTAAAAAAACAAAACAAAACAAAACAAAAAACACATTTATCAAATCTTGGATGAGTTACTCATGGCTTGTAAAGTTAGTGTTTCATAACAGACATTTACTTTTAAAGTGCAAAATGAACGGGTGTCTCAGCAAATGTAAACAAACCACTACAGAAGAAGAGCAGCAGTGTTAAAGGGAAGGGAACACTATATTGAGGGCTTTTAAATGATGTGAATAATAAACTACACCTGCTTTGTAAGCTGCACAGCTCCTGATCATGGCTGCTTGCAGCTTTTTACAGTAGTTTCTATTCAATGTTGTTAGGATATATAGCAAAAGAACGCAAAGTTTCTCACTTTTTTAACAAAATGATATGATCAAATGTCTAGTATGTTTCCACTGGATACCCAAAACTGTACCAAATAAAAATTAAAATGGTAGCATTTTTTTGTAAACCATCTTAAGAACAATTTACCCTCACAGAGCAACAACAAAACTGATAGTAATAAGATTAGGCTCCACACAACAAAAAATACTTGGCTTACCTACATGTGAAACAACAAAGCAAAGAAGCTTGCTATAGCACCGTGGTAAGTGGCTAGGGTTGAGGTATATTTTGTTCTTTACTTAATCTATATTTTTGTCAGATGTAAAAAACAAAAAAAAAAAAAATGAGGTTAGTTGATCAGAATAGACAAAGAAGTAGCGGATATTCATTTTTATACCATCCCTTAAAACAGGTTATAAAAGTACTTTAGTGATTTTGATTACTAAGTAAGAACACAAATGTAATTTTAAAATATAAGCCAGTGTGGCATATAAACGGGCATCCCGGCCAAGAAGGACCTGAGGAAGCCGGAAATTGGGAGTGGGTCTATCCCCCACATGCTAGGTGGTAGTAGTCCTCGTGTAAGAACACCCAGTTGGGACACCTGCAGGGGTGCAAGGAAAATGGAGTCTGGAAGTGCAGCCTGTAAAAACATAAAATGATGTAATTGAACAAAATGTATGTGTGTAAGTACAGAAAATAGGACAGAATGATCAAACTTGTTTGTGTTTTGCGTACGTGACAAAAAGCATATATACTTTCTGTAAGTTTTCTTTCAATGATGTGTGTGACAAGAAAATATACCTTTAGGGTAAAGACTTTACCAATTGGAATAATATAAAATGAGTCAGGACGCTATTTTTATTGCTTACGTGGTCTACGATCAGGAGACTAGAAAAGCTATAAAAGAGCAAGGATATCTGCGCTCGAGGCAGATGAAGTGCGGTGTCCTAGGACTGTATTTCTCTGTCATTTTACCCTTGCCTGGTATGTATCAATAAAAGGTTTTTGCTAATTTTAATTTTCTTCTCTGTCTTCAGTCACAAAAAGTGTCCACAGTTTTTTGGCGCCCGGACGTGGGGCAGGAGACGGCCGGTCGACTCCTCTGGCGAGACCATTTCAGTGATCCGTCTTACCAGCGGACTGCCGTCAACTTGAGCTCCGGAGCTGCATGCTCTGCTGCCGGCAAAAGTTAGGACTGCCCTGTCCTGAAAGAGTTCTTGCGTGAGGAGCCCCTGGTCTCCTCTTTGCTACATCCACGGTGACTGAACGGATTTCCAGACAGAGCTTGCACACTTCCAGGCTGGGGTAAGCACCGGGGAATTTCCGAACATTTTTTTATTTTCTAAATTACGGGAGGGCGAGTTTGCTGTTGACCGTCTAGTTATATTCATATCTCAACGGGTTGCTTAAGGTGATGCAGTTTGACGCATACGAAAGCAGTTTGACGCATACGAAAGGTCTGACGACAGGATACTGGCCTCACCCATATCCTAGACTCGGCTGGACGTATTGATGTAGTATTCTGCTGAACCGAATCGAACACGAAGTCACCTGAGCTGGAATCTGGGGATGTGAGCGGACAGGCTAACGGGACGAGTAACGGGGTGGTATATATATATATATATATATATATATATATATATATATATATATATATATATGGAAACATAAACAGAAAAAGAGCACAGATTGCAGGTTTGCTGTTAGGACGGAATAAATAAATCTACATACTAATAGGAATACCGTGTTCTCCTGGGAACTGGGACAGGACCGATAGTTGGGTGTCTCCCCTTGGGACTAAAGAAGGGAACAGTAAGGGAACAGTGAGTGGCACACTTAATACCTCGCTAATTCATACGTACAAGGGATTAGACGAATCAGTATATAGTTGGAAAATTAAATACAGGACTTGGGAAGAGCAAGGGGACATAATGGGAACTTATAACAGTAAGCCCGTTAATCGCCGTACAGGGGGATCAAAATCATTAATGCTGGAAGAATTATTTTCGGAGGATCAACAGACGCCCTGTAAAAATGGGTCTCCTAGGAAATTTGTAGAAAAGAAGACAGGTTTAGATTTCAAGAAGGCATGTAGGAAATGGAATAGACAGAGTGGTGGGCGTTGGCCGATAGAGGGGACAGGAGATGCAAGTGAAATACAGGAAACTAGGAAGATCCTGTGTAGGAATAAGCAGGGTTGTTATAATAGTGGACCGTATCGAATGGATATGTTCGATAGATGGGAATTAGTAATAAAAGACAGAAATTTAGAAGCAGTACAGAAACAGAATGAATTGTTGCGGGCAAATGAGGGAAAGGCTAAAAAGGAGAAAGAGGAATTACTAATTACATTACAGAAAGTTCAGACAGGCACGGAACCACAGGCAGACGGGAGGAAAAGGAAGAATAATCCAAATAAAGACCCCCTTTATCCTATTATTTGTTCCTCTCCTCAGTACCAACCTCAGGCACCTCCATTATCCCCTCCTCTATCCCCCATTCCGACTGCCCCCCCTGCACTACAACTGGCAGAAGTTTCCCCCGATGATCCCCCAGGCACAGATCACTATGACCCCTCTACCCATCGTGATGACCCACCCCGTACTAGACAAACCCCCGTCTCCCAACGCACTCGAAGTCAAACCTCCACTCACAAACCAGCTCCAACTTTTTTTCTCTCCAACCTTTTCTGATCCTTCACCTTTACTTACTTGCCCTTTAATAGAAGTTCCCAATCCCCATTATAACCCTGCCTATCCAGCCGGACCCCAAAATCCCACAACAGTTATGATAAATCAGAACTGGGACATCCAAGAACTAAAGGATGTCGTGAATGCATTTCCAGATCCAAAGGAAGTAGGAGGACTAAAATTTGTTGAACAACTTGATCAGTTAGATAGCATGTACAGTATAAGCCTAACGCTGCTGAATGGACCCAGGTACTTCGTCGAAAGCTTGGGACCACATGGGCCACTGTTTGCAAGGGTGTCCACAATGACGTTCCATGGGTATGGAACCCAGCTTTAACTCGAGGACAGGGGATTGGTGGAGAAGGCGAATTTAACCCACAATGGGAGGTGTAGAGACAAAATATTGCAGAAAAATATAAAAACGGAACAGACTGGTCCCTTATTTCTGCTGCAAAACAAAAGAGAGACGAGACGGTTGATGAATGGGCACATAGGATTCAAGACCTTATGGCTAATCACTCGGGCTTGGAAAATGTTGATGACCGCACCCGAGCTGCAGTTCCACCTTTTGTTTCCGGTTTGCACCTTGATATACAAAACAAGGTCCGCACTTCCTGTATTGGGTGGGAAAGTGCCGCGTTTGATGAAGTCAAACGACATGCTGAACATGCCGAAAAACAAACTAAGCAGAAGGAATCGGACTCTCATGCCAAATTATTGGCAGCACAGATGAACTATTATACCAGGAATACTCCTGACCGAGGCCGAGGATATGGCCTTAGAGGAAGGGGACGAGGACGAGGAAGAGGACGAGGTGGTTTTGGAGCTCCTCCTGCTGACCACAATAACAATCCTTTTATTCCCTCTCCCTTTAATCCCAATGTTAATTCCTACTCTTGCTACGCTTGTGGTGAAACTAGACATTTTCGTCGGGAGTGCCCTCACAGACAGCAACAGCCCCCGCCTCCCCCTATTCCACCTGTTTTTTCTGACACCCCTGACCAATAATACTGGCCATAGGAAAACGCAGGGACCTCCAGCCACTCTTTTCAACTACCTTTGCTCACCCATAATTCAGAGACTGATCCTTTACTGACATTGTTCGTTGATGGCACTGAGACTATTTTCTTAATCGACACTGGTGCCACTCGATCTACCCTCTCGCTGGCAAAGGTCCCTGCCTCGAACGAGACTGTTACTGTGCTTACTGCTTCTGGACAACCTCACCTTCTCCAAGTATCAAAACCTCTTCAAGTCCAGTCACGTCCTGGCGGACATACCTTACTGCATCGTTTTCTTTTAAATCAGCTCTGTCCAGTTAACCTTTTAGGAAGAGATCTCATGACAAAACTTTCTCTTTCTATTTCTATGACTGACAAAGGTTTTTTCTGTTCTACCCCCAAGTTGTTGTGTCAAATTGCCCCTTACCCCAAATCCTCTTTTGCAGCTTGGACTTTAAATATTTCCCCACACACCATTCTCCTCAAAGCCCTACACTCTTTTTCCCCCTGTCTCTTTCCCAATTTACAGGCCCCTGACATTTTACACTGTACTGCCCAATACTTCCCTATAGAAGTATACACCCCCTGGCTAGAATCTTTCCTTACTTCTGGTACTCGCCCCGAAACCTTTCACATCTCCTGTGTTTTTATTTTCATCTACAAAGGCAGCTGCTTCTGTTCATCTTACATGCTCAAAACATATATTTTATCTTGGCGGCTCAGTGCCTCATATTTCCTTAGCTAAATCACGCACTGTTAAATGGGGGGGAAATAGGACCATGGGTAGAAAAAAACCTTAAAAGAACAGACTGGTTACAAGTTACTCCAGGTATTTTTGATACTCCTGACCGTTTAATAACTAAAGTGGTGCTTCAAACTGGTTTTTTAGTACATCGCGCTTTGTGCCGTCCTTCCTCTTTTGCTTGTTCATTGCAAACCACTTTCCCTTCTTGGCTCTCTATGCTCCCTGATTCACTATGGTCCCAGGGAAAGAATGATTATGGAAGGATAGCCCATTGTGAGCCTCTGGTGATCCACCCGAAATCCTCCTTCCGCCCGCACCGTGCCCAATATCCTCTGTCTCCCGAAGCAGAGTCTGGCATCTCCGCCGTACATTCCGATCTCGTCAAACGCGGTGCCATTATTCCAATTGAATACTCTCCAGTCAATTCCCCCATTCTACCTGTAAAAAAGGCTGACGGTTCATGGCGTTTCGTACAAGACTTGCGACAAGTAAATTCTGCCATCTTCCCTAGGGCCCCTATCGTCCCTAATCCTTCCACTATCCTCTCTACTATCCCTCCTTCCGCTTGGTACTTCTTTGTTATTGACCTATCAAATGCTTTCTTTTCTATCCCTGTACACCCTGATTCTCAATTTTGGTTTGCTTTTACTTTCTAAAACCGCCGTTGGACATGGACCGTCAGGGATACACTGAAGCCCCTTGTGTATATGGACAAACTCTTGCCCAAAATTTAGAAGGCTTTTGGCCGGACAGAGGTAGTACATTGATACAGTATGTAGATGACATAATGCTATGTAGCGCTACGGAAGAAGATTGTGCAAAAGATACCCAGAAATTGTTGCTGTTTTTGGGGGACAATGGCCATAAAGTTTCTAAAGTTAAGCTGCAGCTAATCAAAACAACTGTAAAATATCTAGGTCATGACATTACGTGTGGAACAAGAGCTCTCTCTAGCGATCGCATTACAGCCATCCAAAATCTTCCTAGACCGGTCACAAAACAACAGGTTATGTCTGTTTTAGGTATTCTGGGCTACTGCAGACAGTGGATTCTAAATTTTACTGAAAGAGCACAGCCGTTGCAACAATTGGCTAATACTCCTGGCACCCCCCTTTCTGGCCAGGTCCAATGGAATGAACAGGCTGAGAAGGCTCTCTGTGACTTAAAAACTGCTCTTCTATCTGCGCCCGTGCTTGGTTTGCCTGATCATTCTCGTCCATTCACTTTGTTCGTGGACGAAAAGCAGGGATTTATGAATGCAGTACTGACGCAACAACACGGAGATAAACAGAGACCGGTGGCTTATTTTTCTAAAAAAAACTGGATCCAGTGGCCGCAGCACTTCCTCCGTGTCTTCGTGCTGTGGCTGCAACAACAGAAGCTGTATTAGCAAGCACGGATGTAGTTCTCATGAGCCCCCTAACAGTTAAAGTGCCTCACGCTGTACATTCTATCCTAGTACAAGCCAAAACTTCACATCTCACTACTGCTAGGGCAATACACTATCAGAATGTACTCTGTACTTTGTCAAATGTTACAATTGAAAGATGCTCCACTTTAAATCCAGCCACTCTTCTCCCAATTAACAACGAAGGAGAACCACATAATTGCCATGATGAAATAGCAAAGGTTGTAAAACCTAGAGTAGATCTACAGGAAACACCTTTAGAAACTGGAGAAATGATTTTTGTGGATGGATGTTCCTTGCGATTGAAAAATGGAGCACCCTCAACCAGTTACGCAGTGGTCCAAGGGGACCGCCTGCTGGAAGCAAATCGAATTTCATCAAGCTTGAGTGCACAAGCAGCTGAACTCGTAGCACTCACTCGAGCGTGTCAGCTGTCCGAAGGGAAGATCGTAACAATTTATACGGATTCCAGGTATGCTTTTGGAGTCTGCCATGATCATGGAGCACTATGGAAACTAAGGGGATTTAAGACCAGTACTGGCAAACCCATCCAACATCAGAAATTGATCGAATCCCTTTTAGAAGCTATAACCAAACCATCGAAGCTAGCGATTGTTAAATGTCAAGCTCACACAGGAAAACAGGATCCTGTTAGCAAAGGAAATGAATTAGCTGACCACTTTGCTAAAGAGGCTGCATATAATAACACACCAATTTCTTTATTCCAACAGAGAAATGACCAGGACCCTGATAATCAAATTATTTCTTTACAGAGTGCAGCCACGGATATCGAAAGGAGAAAATGGTCCAAAGAAGGGTCCCTCTCTGATGGAGTCTGGACTCATAAACACACTAACAAACCTTTTCTCCCAAAAGCCTCTTTCCCAGGAATGGCAAAAATCGCCCATGGCCTTGATCACGCAGGTAGAGATGCCATGGTTCGAGATGTTGAAAAACATTGGGAAGCTGTAGGTTTCTCTACATATGCAGAGCAATTTTGCAGACACTGTGCAATATGTCAAAAGTATAATGTGGGAAAAGGTACCCAGGTAAGTCCCGCCGTTACCCCTAATCCAATGGGTCCGTTTGAACACCTCCAAAAGGATTTCATTGAACTAACCCCGTCTAAAGGGTACCGATATTGCCTTGCGATTGTCGATGTGTTCTCCCGATGGGTAGAGGCTTTCCCTTCAAAACACAACGATGCCAAAACAGTAGCTAAAACACTAATTAAAGAGATTATTCCAAGATGGGGTATCACTCAAAAGTTACAAACAGATAATGGCACTCACTTTTGTGAACTCCGTTATAAATGAATTAACCACCTGGCTCCAAATTAATGTGCACCATTATTGTAAATACCATCCCCAAAGCGGAGGCATCGTAGAACGATGCAATGGCACTTTAAAAGCTAAACTCGCAAAAATTTGTGAACAAACTAATTTATCATGGCCGGATGCACTACCCTTAGCTTTAATGGGACTAAGGGGACGGACACACCGACAACTGGGACTATCGCCGTTTGAGATTCTGACCGGACGTCCCATGCCCATTGGCATGATTGTAGGAAATGTGAATTTGCATACTGTGGACAATGATCTTCTCTCTAGTCTTGCAGGTCTCCGAACCTTGTTGAAGGAAGTCCACCAGCAGGTTAATCAAGCCTGGAGGACCAGCCCACCTTCTAAGGATTTACCAATTCCCTTGGGCACCTGGATCCTGGTTCGAGATACTCGGAGGAAACACTGGCATCAGCCTAGGTGGAGAGGACCATTCCAAATTCTTCTATCCACACCACATGCCGTGAAAGTTGAAGGACTGCCTGCCTGGATCCACGCATCGCATTGCAAGAAATGGCTATCTTAAAAATGTTGACTGGATTAATTACCTTTATTATAACCAACAACGTTTCCTTAACTTCACCAAAGACGCTATTGAAGGCATACATGAACAGCTTGACCGTACTTCTCTGATGACTTGGCAAAATCGTCTACCCTTGGACATGTTACTTGCGGAAAAGGGAGGCGTCTGTGCTATGTTTGGCGATGCTTGTTGTACATATATTCCTAATAATACCGCCCCAGATGGATCAATAACTCGTGCATTGGCAGGTCTCACTGCTCTCTCTAATGAACTTGCCACTAATTCTGGCATTACAAATCCCTGGGATCAGTGGTTTGCATCCTCCTTCGGATCCTGGGGACAATGGATAAGATCTGTTTTTATTTCTTTGGTTGTGGCATTTTGCCTCCTCCTCCTGGTTGGTTGTTGTATTATCCCTTTGTGTCGCTACATAATATCTAAGTGCTTTACCGCCTCTATGGAAAGGGCATATATGCTACATGAGGAGCACATGTCTCGTATAGCTTCTTCCATTTTCTCCTCCCCATCCCCTTCCCCCCCCCCCCCCCCTTCCCCTTCATCAACCATTTCAATTTAATTCTACTGCCCACATCATTTTGTTCAAAAAGGGAGGAGTGTAAAAACATAAAATGATGTAATTGAACAAAATGTATGTGTGCAAGCACAGAAAATAGGACAGAATGATCAAACTTGTTTGTGTTTTGCGTACGTGACAAAAAGCATATATACTTTCTGTAAGTTTTCTTTCAATGATGTGTGTGACAAGAAAATATACCTTTAGGGTAAAGACTTTACCAATTGGAATAATATAAAATGAGTCAGGACGCTATTTTTATTGCTTACGTGGTCTATGATCAGGAGACTAGAAAAGCTATAAAAGAGCAAGGATATCTGCGCTCGAGGCAGATGAAGTGCGGTGTCCTAGGACTGTATTTCTCTGTCATTTTACCCTTGCCTGGCATGTATCAATAAAAGGTTTTTGCTAATTTTAATTTTCTTCTCTGTCTTCAGTCACAAAAAGTGTCCACAAGCCCTATAGGGGTACCTTGGAATCAGTAGAAGGCGCTGTTGGGGGAGGTCCGCTCTACTTTGTCTATGTCCCGGAAGTGCTTCCTAGAGGGGATGGAATGACACCAGAAGCATTCCCGGGTCCAACATAAAAGGAAACCCGCTGCTACAGATGGTCAAGTTGGAGTCGGGAGGCAGCAGGTAATACTCAGCAGAGGCGGAGAAGGAAGAAGGATAAGAAGACCCAACAGATCATTTATTGGATAGTTGGTGGCTTGTTATTATTATTACTGTAATTAGACAAGAGGATTGCGAAAAGGTGCCTGAAAAAAAGATTTTCCTTTCAAGACAAAGACAAAGTAGAGATTTACCTCCCCCGACAGTGCCCTCTACTGATCCCAAGGGACCCCTACAGGGCTGAACTTCTGGACTTCATTTCCCTAGCACCCCTGCAGGTTTCCCAACTGGGCTCGTACATGAAGACCACTGCCACCTAGCGTATGGGGGATGGGCCCACACCCAATTTCCGGCTTCCTCTGGTCCCTCCATTATTTTATATCAGCTGGGCACGATATAATCTTTCTGCCCAGCTGGCCAATGATGTTTCTCTCGGGCCTCCTGTCCAGGTAATAATTCATGCTCTCTCCTGGCTGGGATGCCCATTCGTATGCCACACCAGATAAAGAGAGTTGAGAGATCAACCAGATGGGTCTAACTGATCCTAGATTGTAGCACTAACACCTGCTTAACTGAATCCAGCTTTGCAAGATACTACAACCTATCCCAGAAGCACTAGGTGCAAGGCATGAACTATCCTTTGAACAGGACACCACCAGTCTATGGTACGGTATGCTGCACGCTTCTTTTAGTGTCCCTGAGGGCTAGGGAAGTGCCTGCCAATTGTTATTCTGAGATTATTATGGCCAAAAATGTGACCTGAACTGTGATTCAGTAATGTTAACCACTATACCACCGTAACTCCCAGAGATAACATTATGTCACGTATCAGGCTGCATTGTCACTTTCTAAAACTAATTCAGTTACAGAGAAAACACACCGACAATAGTCAGAGAAATGCTACATCAGCTGTGTTTAAGCACAAGTCTCATATCTAAAAGTAATAAAAACCTTTATAAGTGATTGATTACAAGATACAATCGGCTGAACCCGTTTGAAAAACATGTATCGTACAGCCCCTGACACGCTGTAAGCCCACACAGCAGACCCTACACAGTCTGCTACAGCTCTGTGATTTTATGCCGGCCTCGCAAAGCATCATACAGTGCTTGGTGGAAAAAAGTTTGCCTAAGACATAAGACTGGATATTAGCACTGATGTCCTGACTCAATTCGATTCTGACTCGCAATGTCTCGATTTGATTCAATGTCGATTTTTCTTTACTGAATTAGCATGCAATGATATATTTGAAGTGGTGGCGATTTTAGAAAGTACTTAACCGTGCATAGAGAACATTAATGTAATGTGACAAATTTCAGTAATACTTTATTTTGAAGGGTGTCTACATAGTGACTTCATAACATATGCATAAGCACTGAATGACAGTTAAGAAGAAATACTTGATTAGTAATGATCAGTTAACATCAGGATTTAGAAAAACTTTTCACAGTACTGCACTCATTCAAAATTCACCACAATTTAAGTAACAAACATATGTATGACCACATCAGAGCTCTCACATATTATACAATGCAATGACATGTACTCTATATCAGGTTGAGAATATTATTATAAAATAATCTGCTATTGCTTCTTAAATAATAAATGTTACTCAATAACCTATTTGTGTGTTATGAATCTCCATGTAGACACCCTTCAACTAAACTGTTAGCCAAATGTATTCTCCTATTGGACATTTAAAATAATCTTGAATTTGTCCAAATTAAAGATACTGTAGGAACACTTGGGTCTTTCTATAGTTACAAATATCTTTAGTTGCTCATGTATAGAAGCACGTTAATCAGTCTCGAAAATGTGTCCTAACAGTCCTCAGACAAAAAGGAAGCATTTAAAAGGAGGATCTAGACCTCATGCTTGTTGATAACGGCACTGAATGAATGGAACATAAAAGAAAACGGACCGGCCATCGTTACTGATAATGTTACTATTATGGAGCTACTTTAACTCGGCTGCTTTGTGCACATGCTCACTTTTGTATTGCTGGCTGCTTTGAAAATTCCAACAACTGCTTTGCCAGGTGAGGCACGTTGTAGGGTCTCTTATCTTTACAGAAAAAAAGTGCTATAGATTCTGTTGTTTTTAGGGCTCAAGGTGAATTAAAAGGAAGCTTGGAGCTAAACGATGTCTCCAGTGTAGATTGTTTAGGCTCTCCTCGTTTGAATGTCAACAGAGATTATGTTTATGGGTGACATCAAGATAAATGACTTCTCAAATTTGTAATGTTACAACAATAATTAAATTCTGAGCTACGCAGCTTTCATATGACTTTGCTTTCATTCAGTTGTTCTTTACCAACACACTGTTTAAATACCAAGACGTTGATTTCAGTAAAGAGGATGCACCATTTTAAGTTAAATAGTAAAGTACTTTTCCGTAAAAAGCCTTAACAGGAGCATTAGCACCATCTACCGGTATCTGACACCAAAAACAAAGATTAGCAAAAATCTACATATAGTAATTGAGCAGGATGGATTCACAAGCTCAGTCTTAAGACTTTAAGAATCGATACTGAATCATTTAAACAAAGAATAACGACTAGTTGACAAAACTGATATCTTTACCCAGACCTAGTAACACAATCACATGGTAAATTTTCTGGGAAAAGTTTAGTGAAAGAGTCACCAGCAAAGCCATCAAATTCACTGCGAAAAACACTTTTACCAAATTTTGCCAATTAACACTTGTATTAAAGCAAATTCTTTTGTGTTTTTTTTTTTTTTTAGAAACTGTTCCATTTGTCACTGCTGGCTGAAATGCTAGTGCCCAGCTGTTATCTAAACTACTTCACTGATGATAATCAATTTCCCTGCTCTCGAGAGTTCACTAAATTCACTAAAGAAAATGTTTCAGAGTTTTAGAGGTTTTTTGCACTTGAAAGAAAGGAACATTGCTCCTTAAGGATTTGGCAACACTCTGCACCCCTTTTGGGCCCATATATCACTCAGAAATAAACAGGCAAAACTGTCTTTTAGAAATTCAACATGGGCTAAACACAACCCACAATAAGACAAAATGTGGTACTCTTAGACAAAATCTGTAACCTAGCACAATAATAAAACTGTTACCCATATCAGTTTAGACAAAAATGCTGTATCTGCAATCTTTTTTCCAAGTAAACTAAAGTTTCTTCTTTTTAATTTGGTTACTTGTTGATCTATGTACAATGTTATAACCCAAAGAAAAGGAAAGATTAATTTACACAATTATGACATAAGAAAACAGTTATCTGAAATTCTCTTCTACACTTAAGTCATCAATGCATAAATACAAATGGAGCAACTTTTACAATTTTGTAAAATTGGTAAGATATTTTTAATTACATGTCAGCTAACTGCTCACTGACCCTTTAGAAAAAGTCAAACCAAATGCACATGTAGAAAATCAGTATTTTCTAACTTACTATAGGTTTATATTTTAAAGTTGCCAGAATTAACTAGAAAATTACTTATCTGTCTGTGTTGGGATTAAAGGGTGTGGTTAGAAGCTTCTGCACACGTTGTGTATCTCAGTTCCTTAAATTTCATTTTATAAATCTCTGAAAAGATCACAGTAACAAATGGGTATTGGGCAGAAGTTGTACCAAGGACCATGTTTGAACAACTAGATAGTGCTTCAATCTAGTTAGGTTTAGGATAAGAAAAAGAAGGCAAGGACGTCCGGCCAACAAAGGAAAAAAGACTCATCCAGGCAAATCAGTGTACTAAGAATATGACAACTTTTCAACATACATATTTTCATTAAACCAATAAATCAAAAGTGAACTTAACTACTTACACGGACAATAAGATGCACATAAAGGAATTAAACTGGAAAATATCCTCTGATCCTCTTTGTGACTGGTTTAATGCAACTTAAGGGTGCTAATAAGCACCAACACCCATAAAAAAAGCAAACAACACTGGCATTTAAAATGCAATTTCCTTTTTAATGCCCATAGGAGATTGGATTGGGGAAAAAACTAAAACATGCTGATTGCAAATTACCTGGGAAAGGACCTCCAGAAAATTGTAAAACTGTGATAGGCAAAAACATGTTATGAAAAACAGTTCTAATAGTGTCCTGCAGATATATGTATGATTAAAACCATTCCTTCTGTCGTATAATTAGTATTTATTAATCTAATGTCATGAACCATATCATTAGAAACATTAAAGAAGTGCAGTTTTTATGTGATTTGGCAGGACAAGGTTTAAAACGATCTGAAAATGCTTATAGTATGCCAAATAGTCCAACACAAAAGAGGCTGCTCCAGCCACAAAGGTAATGGTGATTATCTTTGTAATTGTGAAAGGAGGTAGTAAAGTTTGTCATTTCAGATCCCTGAATGTATGAAAAGACTTTCAGATCAAACAATGTAAAACAACCCATAAATATACTACAAGCAGAGCAGAGCAGATGTCAACATAAAAAAGCCATACATCCCATCCACCCCGGATGAAAATAAAAGGGTCACATCCATGGGCAGAAAGCTACTGAATGGCCTTATCATAAAACTACCCACAAATTATGCAAGAGTACTACGAAGAGAAGACAACTGGAAACTGCAAACTAAACCTGTGAGTAATAAAAATCTCTTTAATAACAAAGCAAGCCCAGCAGGCTTCCAATTGGTCAGCTGTCAAAACCTAACCATAAAATGGATAAGAATTACTAAAATTCAGAAAAACTTTGAAATAACTTTTATTAATTGAATATATTATTTTTACTGAAAAAGTGATGTTCCTAGTAAAAGCAACATAAAGTAAGGACTGCCTGATGGAGGAAAAGAAAAAAAAAACATCCATTTACTGATTAAACCAATTCAAGGATGCAGGAGGCCGGAAATTAGCTTAACAGAAGCAGACACAAGACTGGAATTAACCCCAAATCAGGTGCCAGCCCATCACATGGCACACTCACTCACAACTGACTGCACCAGTAACATATGTACATCTTCAGGATACGAAGGAAAAGCAATGAGAAAGTGTAAAATTATTAAGCAGGCCAAAGCAATGTACACATTGAAAAAAAATGCTGTTAAAAAAATGATACAAACACACACGTGTATATATATATACACACACGATTTATTTACAAGTTCCTAGTCCCGCACAGCACACAGTGCTCCCGCACCAAACACCTCTCTTTCTGGCTCTCTCAATGGTCCTTTTCGGGCTGCCTTCTCCCACTCTCCAAAGCTTTGTCTTCTGCCACCCGACACCAGCTCTCCGACTGTTGGAAGGTGGCCCCTTTTATGTTGTCCCGGATATGCTCTAGGTGGCCCTTGATGAACGTCCACCTGCACTTCCTGGTGTGGCGGAAGTGCCGGATGAGCAACCAGAATCACTCCGGGAGACCCAGGAATACCATCCGACAGCTATTCCTGGTGTGGCGGAAATGCTGGCTTCCAGGGCTTCAGGATCCAGAACCCATCCCCATGCGGTGGCCATGGGCCCCTATAGGGTTGAGCTTCCCAGCTCGGTTCCTGTGACCCCCATAGCAACCACGGCAGCCGTCTTCTCCTGGCAGAGGCGCTATATAGGCGTCCCAGCTGGGTATGGAACCCAGCCACCCATGACAGTATATATATATATATATATATACACACACATGACTGCAGTGGGTTGGCAACCTGCCCAGGATTGGTTCCTGCCTTGTGCCCTGTGTTGGCTGGGATTGGCTCCAGCAGACCCCCGTGACCCTGTGTTCGGATTCAGCGGGTTGGAAAATGGATGGATATACACATGGGCCGTGGCAGGGATCACAGGGAACACCCTTACGTTCTAGCATTATCATGTCACACCACACTGTTTCTCCATGTATATGCCAGGTGACCCATTGATCCTCGCCACTAAGAATTCCAGTAAAGTCAAATGAAAAAATACACATGACAATTTAGTTATTCTTTAATTTTCTGTAATACCTCTGTCTGCTAGTCTCACAAATCCTTTTATAAAAAGCTTAAAATGGAAATTGCTAAGAAAATATCTGGAAATTAAAATAAAATGGACACCTAAGTAAATAACTGGAAACAAATTTTTAAATTACTCTAAAAAATACAATTGGAAAGAGAATTCAGCACCGAACAATGTCATTTAAAAAGAACCCTACATAAGTACAGGCTGCATTTAGGTAATACAACTGGCTGACCACATAATAAATGCCATATTAAACTTACATAGATAGGTAGCTTAATCACTGTTAATGTATTACTATTTTTAATGTAGCTTTACATTTACATTGCAGTATTAGGGGTGGCACAGTGTTTACCCATTATAATAATTCCAAGGACATTAACTCTATCACCAGCTTAATTACCAACTCTGTGAAGTTTCCATTTTTAACTGTTACCTTTCAAGCTTTTTTCAGGCTATTCTGACCCCCTTCCATATTCTAAAGATATTTACGTTACAGTAACTGACAAACATAAATTAGTGCCCAAGTACAGTTTATGATAGGCTGGCATCCATTCTTACTTTGGTAATAAACGGAACACACTCATAAAACAGAAGTCTGGATTTCAGTAATGGCACAAAAGTTAATTATGCTGTTGTTTAATTATGAATTCCTGTGATCCAACAGAATCATCTCATAATTGTATGTAAATATCAATCTTGTGGTTTTTTTGTTCCTAATTATTTACTCTTATTTTATATATTAACAGATCAGAATAAACAAAACATACATATTTTTTAAAACAGTTCTATGTCTGTGTGGAGAAGGTGTCTGTTTTCAGAACTCCATTGTAAAAAGAGATGGCATTTTATAAGGCATGGTGGAACTGAAACAATTCAATTACTTGCTAACTGGTATCTTCCTTAGTTATTGTTATTACCATATAAACTTGGCTTTTGAAATGGTGGTAACAATAACCCTGAGGTAAAACAAAGAAATAAATGCAATTTTGAAAACATATTTCAACCCATCCATTTTCAAACTTAAGCTTTCCACAGTCAATAGAAGGCAAAGTCCAACCCTGCAGCTTCAGGCAGGCACCAACCCTGGATGAGATGCCACTCTGACATTGGCCACATTCACCCACATGACTTGCTCTGCAAACAAGGGGCACCTGGTCTGCTCCAAGAGAAGAAAAAGAAAACTACACATAGACCAGGAAGAAGATCGCTCTCATTTTCATGCAACTGCTGTAGCTCCATAGTAATAATAATAATTCTTTACATTCATATAGTATTTTTCTCACTACTTAAAGTATTCCCCATGCAGGGAGGACCCGGGTACAGACTCCACAACCTCCTTACTGCAATGCAGCACCACTACCAAAACAAAACACAAACTTTACTCCCATTATTGGTTACGGTACTGTATATATTTTAGTAACAACTTGCTAAATAATAAATAGCAAGTTTCTGGGACTTCTGCAGTACTTCCCTACTTTTGTCAAATGCACCATACGTCCATGTGTATGCACTTTTGAGTCGCTACTCGTC
Organism: Erpetoichthys calabaricus; assembly: GCF_900747795.2. NCBI lineage: Eukaryota > Metazoa > Chordata > Cladistia > Polypteriformes > Polypteridae > Erpetoichthys > Erpetoichthys calabaricus. The sequence continues at coordinate 71,280,605 of NC_041402.2, forward strand.
GTTACGGAAAGTGCTTTTGTGCCCGCAAAACCACCCACGAGACGCGGGAGAACGTGCACACAGATGCGATTCAAGGATGCTGGAACGCTAACTACTGCGTCACTGTGCCACACGAGTAAGGCAGATCACTTCTCTATTACAAGTACCTACCCCTTCTGAAATTAATTTTCTCCTTAAAGGCGGAGTCTCGACTTTCTCCTCCCCTTATAAGTACAGTACCTAGATATTGGGCTAATCGGTTACACTGATTTCTTCCTCCTTTGCACTACATGCCACGGAGCCAACCATTATAAATAAAACACACGTAGATTGAAAATGGGAGGAAAACAAAACAGTAAACGATGAAACTGTGCCATTAAAAAAGTCCAGAAAAGATAAGGCGATTATGATATTGAAGCCACTAAGCAAGTGAGTGCTGGGGCGGAAGGGCAATTATAAGGGGGAGCCGTAAAGAAAGTCCAGTATCCTAGTAACAAAGCCAGTATTAACTCGCCTCGGTTTTGTTCATTTTGCGGATTTATGCTTGTTTGAGAGCGGCAGCGCCCCCCGCGATCCTGACTTGGGTTAGGCGAGTTTAAGAAGGTTAAGTTATGAAAGTGGCAGTGATCTACCAACACAGGTAAACATGCTGCTGTGGGGCGTTTTCCGAAAAGAGCACCCCCAAACGTGTCGCCTCGGCGTCGTCCAGAGCAGTAAGTAAACGCGACCCCACCGCAGTCACACCCCCACCCCCCTTTTCCCAGCCCGAGAAATACGCTTCCTACCTGATTTCCAATTTTTTTTTCTTTCTTTCGTCTTCTGTTGCCTCTCACCAAGGCGTCCAAAGTAGACTTTGCACAAACTTATGGGGACTCACGCACAGCCACCTCCCGCCACACAACCTGGGGGAGAAAATACGAACTCCCCAAAAGTTAGAAATCCGTGCTTAAGTTTGCGCGAGTTCGTTACCCAGTTCCGGGTAGAATCTAACTAACAAGTGTTAACCCTCAGCAAGCCCCCGAGCCCGCTCAGGCCCCGCCCCTTCAGACAGGCAAAGCTCCTTGACAGTCGGGCGAGGAGAGAGAGAGACAGGCAGCGAGTGAGAGAGCGCGCTCGCTGCCCTGAGCCGCCGCACCGCACCGCCCATTCTCCGCATACCTCCGTCGTAAGAACGCAAATGGTTCACGCGGACGGTTAGCCGACTTCGCTCTGGACTATGATAACGCACAGTGGTGTTCACTTAGCCGGGAGTTGAGAGAAAAGGTTCGAGCCACGCAATGTTAGGCTCCGAATGTAATCTTCCAGTGAAAAACTTTTTCTTCTATTGAAACTTCGCCAAAATTTGCCTACCCCTTTTCCCGCTCTGTTGGCGGTTTTGGATGAAGGTTCAGATAGCATGGGCAAAAGATATCAACAACTTTAAGAAATGTATTCCCTGATGATCTTGGATAATTCAATTTAAAATTATTCGTCCATCTGCCCAATCTGCTTATCCAGGGCAGCGTCTCAGGGCAGCTGGAGCCTATCCCAGGAAGCATCGGGTGTAAGGCAGGAAGAACACCTGAACAAGGCACCAGTCCATCCCAGGGCCAGTACAAACTGTATGGGTGACAGGGCCTTCAGCTCCATAGCACCCAGACTTTGGAATGACATCCCGAAATTAATTAGATCAGCTGACTCCATTCATTCTTTTAAAAAACAACTTAAAACTCATCAGTTTAGGAAGGCTTTTAACTTAACATTCTGCCCTTTCTTTCAGTTTGCCTCTCTGTCCAGGTGCTCAGGATAATCTGTTTGTCTGTTATATCACAAATTAGGTTATTTGTTAGGTTTTTCTTTTAGTATTGAATTTAGTATTTTACTCTGGTTTATTGTCCTTTATTCTATTTAATGCTCTGTTATCTGTTTCATTGTTCTATTCAGGAAAACATTTGTATCCAATGTTACATATACCCTGCTGTTTTTTTTTTTTCTAAGACTCTGAAGCACCTTGAGCATGGGAAAGGCGCTATATAAATAAAATGTATTAAACTCACACCAGGGGCCAAGCTGAGCAACCCCAATTCCTCGAATCTGCATGCTTCAGGTATATTTTGTCTTCAGTTGACTACAATGTACCCAGACCAAGATCTAACCCAGCGTTTCTCAACCTTTAAGTATTTGCAACCCAAGTTTTCATAACAGTTTTAATCACGCCCCCCTAAGGTTTTTTTGAAAAGAGCCCACTAATACCAATTTGTTCTTTTTTAATTAATGATATATCACAGATGCATATTTTATTATACCTACTTAACTTTTATCGATATTTATCTAACTCTATATCTATTTTTCTAGTATCAGAATGTAGTTTAAGTTAATTTGATTTCAATAGATGTATTTTTCATATTTTCGATTCTTGTTATCTTTTTTTCACATCTTCGAGCCCCCCTAGGGGGGGCCGCCCCACAGTTTGAGAACCACTGATCTAACCTGTGCATTTACTGTAAACCATTTTGAGCAAAAAGGTCTGTATCTCTCTGTTAGCCTTTGATTTAAATTATTTCTGCTGCTTTGAACAGCAATATTTGGAGTAAAGTCAGATGGGTTAAAACTGTAATGTAATTTTATACCATATTGCTTAATTTTCTACCTTTAGGCAGTAGATACAAATAATAAACTTAGTGACCTGTAACCAACCCATCTTCCCTATTTTTTCTTCTGTATCTATCCACGAGGAGATACCTACTAGTTGGGATATATATACTATGTATATACCAGTTGAATATATAATCTTAGAGTATGATGGGAAAGAGATCTTTCAATGGAATTTTCAGATAAAAGGAAATTCAGCCAGTCATAAAATACATTCTGGTTTATAAAGCACTAAGCATTGTTTATTGTTCACATAAAAAACAATCTTGAATTGGCTAAAATGTACGCAGTGCTTGGTCTAACCTGTGAATGATATTATCAAATGTTTCCATCCCTAGTTCATATGTTTTGGGAATTTCCTACACTCAAACCATTTTGGGAAAAAAACTTTTATATCTTTTGATAGCCTTGAATTTAATATCGCTCTTAATGCTTTAACAACAATATGTAGAGTAATAGCTGAATGGATAAAAGAATCATCTGAAAAATCTGTTGTAATATTCTATACCACACCAGTTAGACAAAAACTGATTTTGTCAAGCTGGAATAATCCCATTCCACCTTCTGTAAATCAGTGGGAGAGCGAGGTTCTGTATTCTCTCAAATCAAATAAAAACAAATTCTCCTTATGAGGATCTGGTCAGAATTTTTTCAGAAGCTGGCAAGAACTCTTTTTTTTTTATTTGCCACTTTATTGCATATGAAGAATTACCTAACTCCAAGTCACATTATGCAACTTTTCCAGTGATTTTTAGCAGTAGTCCTTATTGAAAGAATCTTAGGGAGTCGGAGGCAGTCAGCAGTGCATTCCCGTGAAGCTGATTGTAATGCGACATACCCAACAACTGAGACCAGCTAGTCTGCGACTGGCTAGGATAAAAACAAACAGGTGTGGTTTTCTCTTTGGTCAGAGGGGTGAGCTGTTTGCCTGTCAGAGCTGAGAACCAATGAGCATTCAGCCATAAGTACAATGCACAGAATGTAACGATGAGGAATAAGGAACACTGGGGGGCTTTGGAGCTTGCAAACAAAAGGCCAGCTCATCTGTCTGATGTCTTGTGTTTTACGCAACATGACAGAATGGAAGAAAGAAAAAAAAAAAAGGGCCAAGAATGTGACTGAACTCACCATACCCATTAACCCTTCATACCCCGCCAGCTATGTCAGGCAACACATTATTGGCCGTTACAAAAAAAGGGGCGAAAATGACTATGTTGGAAGGCTGCCACGCAGACGATAAATGTGACATGCCCAGTGATTTTCAGCTATTTAAATTGACATAGCCTGGTCCAATGAGATTAGCAGCGCACATGGCAAGTCTGATGTATCCAGTGACTAGAAGTGACATAAGCTTTAGATGGGGACGTCCTGTTTGTATTGCTCTCTGCTGGGTAGGATTGAGTGCTGAGTTTCATGCACTGTCTTCAGAACTTATTGTACCTGCTATGTTATGTTATTTTCATTTGACTGGGTAGTGTTTTGCTTTTATGCTTTTCTTTAATACAATAAAAAAAGAAGGGGTCCAATGCAGACTTTAGGCTTATTAATTGTGGTTTTATGTATTATCATAGTTTTTCTTTATGGGGTAAAATATTTTCTAGCATACTGTATCTCTGTGTTCAGATGGATTTCTGGTTGTTTTATACAGGAGACTTGTATAACAAGTTAGCCAAATACAAATTAGCACAGTAGTGAGATTTCTTTGAGCACAGGCAGTGAGACCTGCTGAAATTCACTGAAGGATGTTGACTCAGTATGGAAATGAAAGCAACAGAACTCAAAGAAAAGTTTATGAATGGGTAGGAAGGTTTAAAGTGGGAAGAACAAGTGTAACCAACGAAGGTTCATCTGATCGGCCATCAACATCACACACACAAGCCCAGTTCAACATGGCAAATGCCTTCATCAGAGAAGACGGACTGTTGCCGCATGTTTGGTTATTAGCTATGGCTCTGCACTTGCCATAATGTTTGTTGGCTTGGAGTACCATAAATTTTGCCATACAGCTTGCTGATCTGCACAAGCCAACATCCTTTGGTGAATTTCAGAAGGTTTCCCTCCCTATGGCCAAAGATATCTCAGTATGGTGTGCTGTTCAACAATGATGCATCCCTGCAGTGGTGTGTCCATGTTCATTTGGCCTTAGCTTCAACTAGACTAACAGCAGAGTGCTGCACTGTGCGTGTTTCAAACTACCCATAAGCCATCGCCAATGTATTCTATCCATTGCATGAAATTTTCAAATTGCCTTATTGTCTTATTTTTGTGTTTTTCCATGTAAAAAGAAGTGTATTTTGAACAACATCCAAGGGGTGCACCTTCTACATCCAAACATGAGAAACACCACTTTTCTTGGACAGTTCACCCCAAACCACAGATGGCTTACATGTGATATGCCTCTGCACACTGTTTTGAGTTAATTTGATTTTATTTTCTGTATGTTACATGGACATTAGAGTGTTTATTTGTGCTTGTCCTCAGCAAAAAAAAAAAAAAATCACCATTAAAAAAATCTTAATTACCATAAGCCACCCTAATTTGCGATAATTTACTTCAAAAGATAGAAGTACAACACACAAGAATAGGGTTGCCAGATATCTGAAATATTGAAATGTGTGCTTCAATTCAAATATGTAAAGTCTAAATATTCTCAATTGTAATAGAAATTTGCCATTTTTCACCCACTGATAATAATAATAATAATACATTTTATTTATATAGCGCCTTTCCCATGCTCAAGGCACTTACAGAATATAATAAAGAACGGCAGCGTATACAGTATATAGCATTGTACAAACCAGATAAATAAATAAAGAAGATTAAGACAGTGAATTCTGAAAAAAAAAAGAAACAGACAACATAATTGATGGTCTAGCACACACATACAGGTTACATTAGCATCTTGACAGAGAAGTAAACTGAGAGAAAGGTAATAAAGTCAACTAGAGCTAAAAGCCTTCCTGAACAGATGAGTTTTGAGTTGTTTTTTAAAAGAATTCATGGAGTCAGCTGACCTGATTAATTTTGGTAGGTCATTCCAGAGTCTGGGCGCTATACAGCTGAAGGCCCTGTCACCCATGGAGTGTAGATTAGTGAGGGGCACAACAAGATTGCCAGAATCAGAGGACCTTAGTGGGCGGGCAGGCAAATAGTGATGGAGAAGGTCACTGGTGTAGTTTGGCGCGAGGTTATTTAAGGCTTTGTAAGTTATTAGTAGGATTTTATATTCAATTCTGTAGGACACAGGGAGCCAGTGAAGACGGAGCAGGATGGGTGTGATGTGCTCGCTGCTGCTGGTTCGAGTAAGGACTCTTGCAGCTGAGTTTTGAATAAGCTGGAGCTGTAATATAAGATTAGAAGGGGCACCTGCCAGTAGGGAATTACAATAGTCGATGCGGGATGTGATAAAAGCATGTACAAGTTTCTCAGCATTAGAAAAGGAGAGGAAGGAGTGAACACAGGATATATTATGGAGGTGAAAGTAAGAAAGTTTCTTAATGTGATTTATGTGGGCGGAATAAGAGAGGGAGGAATCAAAAATGACACCAAGATTTTTTACAGTAGAGGCAGGTCTGATGAGATCACTGCCAAGATAGACTGGGAAGGAGCTCATTTTATTAAGTTGCATTTTAGTCCCAATTTGCAGGAGTTCAGTGTTATTGCAATTTAATTTTAAAGAGTTCTGCTCCATCCAGGTTTTAATTTCACTAAGGCAGGTTGTGAGCTGAGAAAGCTCTGATGAAGTTCCACTTTTAACATTGAAATAGAGTTGAGTATCATCTGCATAAAAATGATAACCCAGTCCATAGCTACGGATAATATGGCCAAGGGGAAGATTGTAAATACAGAAAAGCAGAGGACCGAGGACAGAGCCTTGAAGGACTCCTTGTGTGACTGGCGCTGAGCTGGATCTGCTCTTGCCAAGACTAACAAACTCTTGCCTATCAGTCAGATAGGACTTGAACCACTAGAGGGCAGTGCCAGAGATACCCAGCATGTTCTCCATTCTGGACAGTAGGATGTCATGTCTGACTGTGTCAAATGCTGCACTGAGGTCTAACAGAATTAATATGCTGGTTTGTCCAGAGTCTGCTGTCATAAGCAAATCATTGGTTACCCATAGCAGAGCAGTTTCACAGCTGTGCCGCGCCCTGAAACCAGACTGAAAGGGTTCCATCAAATTATTAGAGGTTAGGTAATTGGTGAGCTGGGAAGCTACAACACGCTCAAGAACTTTTGACAGGAAAGGTAAGTGGGAAATAGGCCGGAAATTGTTAAGATTGTCAGCATCAAGACCAGACTTTTTTAACATTGGGGTTACAGAAGCAATTTTTAAAGTGAGCGGCACAGAGCCAGTGTCAAGGGATGAGTTTATTATTGTTGTAACAGTCGGGATTATGGCATGAAGGCAGGAGTTAAGTAGTGTGGTGGGGATGGGGTCCAGTACACAAGTAGTCGGCCTCATCTTACAAAGCAGGTTATTAACAGACGCAGATGTGACTGGTGAGAACTTAGAGAAGGAGCTGGATGGAGTGGGAAAACAGGGAGAGATATAAACAGATGATGTATTTATGTTAGTTGAATTATTTAGATCATTAATTTTGTTACGGAAAAAGTGGAGGAATTCCTCACAGACTTCAGTAGAGGTACATAGAGGGCTAAATCCCCAGTAAAGGATCAAAAACATATTCATAATCAATGACTTTGAAATAGTCTAAAACGATACCCCATATGCTTATGTTTGGAATTTGTCATTTGTAACCTTTTGGGAGTGTCTCTTAGAGGGCCATATTTGTGATCAGCAACCATAAAACAGCTTAAAACGATACCTCACTTCACCTATATTATCAATATCCATTTTTTCACAGTTTTGAAAAAAGGAGTAACTTTGCTCCCCTGTATTACATTAGGGTGAACCCCTGGGGTTGGTTGATGTGGCATGCACAACTATAAAATTCTTCTGGTTATTTTTGCTGAAGACACTTATTGGTTATCATAACAACATAATTATCTGAACAAAACACTGTACAACAATGGTTTTAAAAGAGCATTTTTTCAGGTCTGGGGGAGCACTAAAAAGCTTAATGTCTTGCATAGGTAGACATCGTGTGAGAATTTTCTTGCACTGGCGAGTCAGGAGGCATTGGACAAAAAAACACTTTAACAAAAGGACAAGTGTCTTTGTGTGTGTCTGTGTGTCCATTCAGTTGCAATGTCTCTGTTTAATGAAATTTGGAATAGGACTCGTAAAAGCAGGGCTAATGTTTGTGATGCATCATCTGTTGGAATGAAAAATGCAATGCATTTTATTACTACGTGCATTAAAAAAATACATTCCAGTAGATGGTGCACTGCAAATGTTAAAGCTCTCTACTACCTAACCCAGAGTAATTGCTGGGTGGAGAGATATCAGCTTATCCACCTTAATAAAAGGAAGCATATCTGTATATTTGGGAATCCTTACAGTTACTCGGGTTAGGATGAAAAATTTTTAAAAAATCAAGTAAAACATTTAGAAGAATGATTAAAAAAAAATTATAATAAAAATACCAAATAAAGGTCTAAAAATAAGTAAATTAGTCTTATTGGCCTATGCTGTTGTTCAATGTTATATGTCAGGAACAGCAGCATGATAACTTTCTTGAAACTGCTTGTATTACATGAACAAGGTTTATAGAAGTAATGCTAATAAATGATAACTTTGCTTGGTGGGCAATGGATGAGTGAAAATAAATTGTTATGCATGTACTTGTTATGCATGGCTAGACTCGCTAAACCAGTCCAATGTGGTAACAACCACGGCCAAATTTTCCCAACAAAACACTTTGGTGAAAATAGGCAACATTACTGCAATGAGGGAAAAATATATTTTTATTCCACACCAAATGGACAAGCAATGTATCAAATAAAAAACATGAGGGTTGCATTGATTACTTAGATTTCAACCGATCTTAGACAGGTACCACGGCTAGTTAACATAATAAAATAGTGATGAAAATAGCAGCACAAATACAATCCATACAATTCTGCATGCAACATACTTAACAGGACTACAATACAACATATAGCTCTACACGCCATCATAAGTCAAAGTCTTTTAGTATGGTCTTGTGAGTTGTTGTTAAAGAAGGCATAAAAGGCTCATTATGCTGCGCATTTGGGGTTAAATAGCAACAGCAAATTTTTGTAGGTAAACACAAATGCTTGCTGATGAACATGGCATAACTCTACCAGCTTCCACATGAACCTACTCACAATAAGCGGGTTGAAAATGGATGGATGGATGTTTCTGCCATAGACAGCAGTTCTGAATTGCCTAGCACCTGTTAACAGAAAATGATTCAATTACTTCTGGGAACTTCAGAGCATCTCTTTATTAAGTTTTTTTACACCAATTTCATATATGAAATAGAAATTAAGCTAGCACGTCAGGTTTTTAAAATACACATCATTGACGTTTTGACACTTTTGAATATCAATATAATATATCAACACGATATCTGGAGTTTGTACTCTGTCCCACCAAAATTGTTTTGGTGTGTTTATTCTGAAAACAAACCAGAAGATGATACCAGAGAGACTTTAAAGGATATTTATGTCAATTTACCTCAATATAAACGTGAGGTCAGCAAAAATGTTGGAGGCACTCGCTTTTGCGCATGTAAACTGCACAGCCGTCTCTCTTTGTAAGAACCAACAGTAGTCACCCATCATGCTTTCCCCATACTCATCTCTGACATCGCTTAGATTTGGTGGAAAAAAGTCGAGATGAGAATGTAAAAAATGCGTCTTCAGTGACATTCTGGCTCCCATAAGCTAATATACTTTCAGCATATTCTTCACAAGTTCAGCATAATTCTCTGCTCTGTGACTGTCAAGAAAATTCTGGACAACCTGCACGAATGAGGGTGCTGATTCAGTTGGCTTCAGTTTCCTTTTGAACTCATCGTCAAGCATCAGTTCACGTACTTCAGGGCCAACAAAAACACCTTCCTTAATTTTGGCTTCACTTTTCTTGAGACCAAACTTATTTCTTAAATAAAAAACGCATCGCCTTTACTGTCCAGTCACCCTAGTTGTCCAAGACCTGGAACATCATAACTAAAAATGAGACATGCTGGACGAAAACGGTTTTCAGATTTGGAGTCAGCAAGTGAAATTTGTTAAAGTACAGATGAAAGAATCCCAGCAGCAAAATCCTTGTTGACCAGTGTTATTAATAAGTTCTTAGTTCTTTATACTCACAGGCTGCCTCAGGTTTGTGGAATTGTGAGCTGTGTCTAGCTGGGCTCAGGACATAAATGGAGTGGAAAAAAAACAAAAAACAAAAAAAACAAGATGAGCATTTACTTGATTTAGAAAATAATTTTGATGTTCAAGACAACAATTAAAGTAGGATCACTTTATTCTGGCACTTAAGAGTTGCATTCAACCAGTTTCAAATGGGGAGTTGAGAGGACTGGTCAGTGAGGAGCGGGAGCAGAATCATCAATCCATTTTCAATACTCATTGTCACTGCAGGAATCAAGGACCTCAGAGGGATGATTAGGAGATTCTAAGTATTGGAAATGAAGCAAAACAGTGTCTCCAGATAAAACAGTAAGCATAAGCAAGTACACCCAGGAACTTGCAGAATGGCATGGAGGTGGAGGTATTGGATTGAGTGCTAATAGGTGGCCAAATTCAACCATCATCATTGATGCACAGCAGAATTCTGAGCAAGTCTCTTAACCTTCATCTGTAGAAACAGAACAATAATGGTGTTAATATGCACTTGTGGGTTAGTGTATGATAGAAGCATCATAAGAATATAAGTTTTACAAATGACCAAAACTTCTAAACAGCTCTGTCTTATGACTCCCAATATCAAATCCACATACATTTTAAAGTATATTTAGGTTTCTGCTTTAAATACACAACTTGGTAGCCTGTTCTACATTCCCACAACTCTTTCGGGAAAGCGGGGCTTCCTGGCTTCCATCCTAAATACATTTCTCCAAGTTTAAGTCTCTGTATTCATTAATGAGTCACAATTTAACTGGAAAATTTAAATTAAGGACTTTGAGAATTTTTGAAAATACCGGATTAAGTCCCCACCCTGTTTTTCTGGTTCATGCTCTTTGTTTTTGCAAGAAACACTTTCATCTGGGGCAGCATGGTAGTAGCTCTGCTGTACAGCAGTAAGGAGACCAAGGTTCACGTCCTGGGTCCTCCCTACGTGGGGTTTCCTCCAGGTGTCTCACTGTCCTCCCACAGTCCAAAGACATGTAGGTTAGGTGGATTGGTGATGCTAAATTGACCCTAATGTGTGTGTGGCGGTGTTACCTTTGATGGACTGACACCCTGAACTGGGGATTGTTCCTGTCTTGCACCCTATGCTAGCTGTGGTAGGCTCCAGACTGCCGTGACCCTTTGGAAAATGACAAGACTTGACACTTTCATCTGTCCAATCATCCACTCCTGAACAAGATGGAATCCACAGCAAATCAAAGCCATGGGGAGCCAAAGCCTGTTTCAGTGACATTGAGGACAAGGCAGGGCCCAGCCATAGATGGGGCATCAGGCCATCAAACATCTGTAATCAGTTATGCACTGCATTCTAATTTGTCAACAAAAGCAAATGTTACTCCTCCACTTCCATCATTAGTTAACCACTTCAGTGAGCAGACACAATGGAATGAGTGAAAATTGCCTTTTTAATCCAGAAAAAGAGGTTTCTAATCAGTGGTAATTAAACTGAAAGGCACTAACAACAATACCATTTATTTCAAAGCACATTTTCATACAAAGGATGTAGCTGAACATCCTTTACAACATGTCAGACAAGTAACAGGCACTATGAGAACTTCAGGCTATGAACTTGAGTTAGGTGAATGCACACGAAATGGAGGTGTTACAATTGACACCGATTTATCTGTTAGTCATCACCATTTAAGACGTGCCCCCTGCATGTTCGAAAAATTACAAAATACCTGCAAAAGATTTAGAAGAATTAGTTGAGTGGTTTTCAAGTTCAGTCCTGAGGATCCCCCGTGATTACAGCTTTTTGCCACAGCCTGTTTCACAAGCAGTGAGTCGTTTTCTCTCTGCTTTATCTTTCTTTTTATCAGCCCCCCTTTTTCTTCTCTTACCTTGTAAGAAACTCAGAAATATTGGTATCTTATTTGCCACAGCTTTAAATCCTTAACTCCTTTTGGCCATTTTCTTATTAATTTGCCTTTTCGTGTGGCATTTGCTCCCTTATTTATATCCAAATAATGACGATTAAGGACTGGTGTGACTATGGCGCCCACTGTGGCCGACGTATTTGCTTTGCTCTCCCGACTTCATCGTGTTTTTGTGTTAATGATATTGTGCCTTTTAAACTTACAACTAGCTTGTGCAGTACTGCAATACAAACGTGAGGAACAATGCTAAAAAAAAGTTAAAGTCATAAATGTACTGACTGCTGCGGTATGTCATCAGGCACTGTGCACTTTATCTTATAATCTTATAACTGTAATTGCTATTTATTTTTATGCTTCTTTTGTCTTTTCTGTATTTGTATATGAAGGTGAGCAAGCAAAGTAAGAATTTCATTACATCATTTTAACAGGTGTTTTAATGTGTACATGACAATAAGCTTCTTGTATCTTGAAGTGGTGCAGACGCCACGGCAAATGACACAGTGCTGAAAGGCCACAGCCACTTTAGAGTCAGTGCCGCTAGTGTCCCCATTAGTAGGAAATGGCTTAACTAAGCAGAAGACCTAGTAAAGTGGAACTAAAAAAATTAAGATGAACATCTTAAAAAGCAATATTGAAAGAGAGAGAAAAAATAAGGAATGATTGTTACATTCCAATCAGAAATTAACAAAAAAAATGTTATAATTTCTGTATTGGCACCAAAACATTGAAATTGTGCTATAAAAGCTTATTTAATGAAGCTATGAGTCCCGACAAAAGCAGAAGCTGTTTGTGACAAAAACGTGCAACCACAGGGGTCTCCAAGGACTGAGCTTGAAAACCGCTGAAGTAGTTCATTCATTCATATCAAGCAGAATCCTGAAGCTTTGGTGTCAAGATGTTCGAATGCTGCAGTTACGTACTGTATCTATTGTTGGCATTGAATGATAGGAGACATGCAAGTAAGAATGTCATTGTACAGTGCAGACATGACAATAAACCTGACCTCAGGAACCATAATATTAAGTACTACTGTATGACCTACTGGCTTCCAGGTAAGTTCACGCCTGATTTTAAAGTCATTAAAGGCTTAGTCTTAAATTAAGTAACGCACATACTCCAGACTGCATATTGTGCCATCTTCAAATAAAACTATTGCAAGAGGCAGAGCCATTATTAGCCATAAAGCGTCTAAACCCTGGAATAATCTGCATGCCAGTACTGGAGCGGCCCCAGCAGTCCGCATTCAGTGTCAGACCTCATTCTTTCAGCACAGTGTTGGAGATGCGAATGAAGCGGTTTATATTGCCTTTTAATGAAATATGTCAGTCCCTCATTTTCTTTCTCCTCTGTGATCGCACTTAGCCTCACTACTATTTCAATCAGATATCTCTACTGGCATTGGAAGATGACTTTACAGCTGCTTTGTCATCATTAGTATTGGTCCCATATTGACATATTGAGATGTGTTCTGCCGAGTCATCAATAAATGCTATCCCCCTGCAGGAACTTTGTTTCCAAGAACTGATGAGTTCCTGTATGATGTTAGAGCCAGATGTATAATATACTGCTCAAAAAATTAAAGGAACACTTTTTAATCAGAGTATAGCATCGAGTCAATGAAACTTCTGGGCTAGTGATCTGATCAGTTAAGTAGCAGAGGGGGTTGTTAATCAGTTTCAGCTGCTTTGGTGTTAATGAAATTAACAAGAGGTGCACTAGAGGGGCAACAATGAGATGACCTCCAAAACAGGAATGAATGGTTTAACAGGTGGAGGCCACTGGCATTTTTCCCTCCTCATCTTGTTTTTTCACTAGTTTTGCATTTGGCTACAGTCAGTGTGACTACTGGTAGCATGAGGTGATACCTGGACCATACAGAGGTTGCACGGGTAGTCCAACTTCTCTACATCAATATGTGCCATTGCCAGAAGGTTTGCTATGTCACTCAGCACAGTCTCAAGGACATGGAAGAGATTTCAGGAGACAGGCAGTTACTCTAGGAGAGCTGGACAAGGCCATAGAAGGTCCTTAACCCATCAGCAGGACCGGTATCTGCTCCTTTGTGCAAGAAGGAACAGGATGAGCACTGCCAGAACCCTACAAAATGACCTCCAGCAGGCCACTGGTGTGAATGTTTCTGATTGTTTGGTCAGAGACAGACTTCATGAGGGTGGCCTGAGGGCCCGACGTCCTGTAGTGGGCCCTGTGCTCACTGCCCACACCGTGGAGCTCGATTGGCATTTGCCATAGAATACCAGAATTGGCAGGTCCACCACTGGCTCCCTGTGCTTTTCACAGATGAGAGCAGGTCACCCTGAGTACATGTGACAGACGTGAAAGGGTCTGGAGAAGCTGTGGAGAACATTATGCTGCCTGTAATATCGTTTAGCATGACTGGTTTGGTGGTGGGTCAGTGATGGTCTGGGGAGGCATATCCATGAAGGGACATACAGACCTCTACCAGGCTACACAACGGCACCTTGACTGCTATTAGGTATCGGGATGAAATCCTTGGACCCATTGTCAGACCCTATGCTGATGCAGTGGGTCCTGGGTTCCTCCTTGCACACGACAATGCCCGGCCTCGTGTGGCAACAGTATGTAGGCAGTTCCTGTTGGATGAAGGAATTGATACCATTGACTGGCCCCTGCGCTCACCTGACCTAAATCCAATGGAACACCTCTGGGACATTATGTTTCAGTCCATCCGACACAGCCAGGTTGCACCTCAGACTGTCCAGGAGCTCTGTGATGCCCTGGTCCAGATCTGGGAGGATATCCCCCAGGACACCATCCATCGTCTCATTAGAAGCATGCCCCCCTCGACATTGTCAGGCTTGCATACAAGCACGTGGGGGCCATACAAACTACTGAGTGCGATTTGTAGTTGCTGCAATGAAATTTTGGCAAAATGGACTAGCCTGCCACATCATTTTTCACTTTGATTTTTGGGGTGTCTTTGACTTTAGCCCACTGTAAGTTGATAATTTTCATTTCCATCAAACGATGTGGCATCCTTTCATTCCTAGCACATTATCCAGTCCATATCAGTAGAGATATCCAGCAGGATTTTTTTTCCCCCATTGAGATCTGATGTGTTTTCAAAGTGTTCCTTTAATTTTTTTGAGCAGTTTTATATACATCTGGACACTGATCATGACTGAATTGTATTTAAAAGAGGACGGGAACAATTGGACAGCTCACTGAGTGTCACATTTCTAAACCAATCCAGTGCCTCATGAAGGCGGAGGTCATATCAGGGGCGGTGATTTTCAAATGTGCAGATCAGAGGTATTCTTGATAACCTGGTCAGACAGACAGCAAGCTTCTGTTTACAGTGAATGGTCCCTTAAAAGACTCCAGTTAAACATAAAAATGTCTTGTGAGCACAATGAATGAGTTAAAAATAAGCATAATATGTTGCAAGGAGAAAACTTTTCTGTAGATTTAGATTATGCATTGGCCTTTGACTGCATTAATATATGAATGGTAAGCATGAACAATATGTCGTCATAGGTGCTGTGTGTGCTCTCTGTTGTTCAGGGTAGGTTAAGAGTTGATGTAAGCTTGAGAGAATAGGCAACTATATTCATGACAAATACGAATTTGATGTAAACGGTGTGTCACACTCTGTCAAAAGGACTGCCTTTAAAAGAGGTGATAACAAAGAGCCACAGGAGATGCAGATTTCAGTACTCAAAACACCCGACATAACAAATCTTCCTAACACCACCAGTAGATGCACAGATGAGGCTGCACAACACACCCACCTTCTGACTGCACATCTAAGCAAATAACTAAAGAAATTTAACATTACTGTGTAATTGGAAATACAAACATGCCATGACAAAACAGCCACAGCGCTTCAACACACGTATATCTATAGACCAAAATGCTTATTTAAACTCAGTTTGCTGTTGTTATGCCATATAGTGATGCAATAGTTAAAATGACAGAAAGATATCACAGCAGGCAGAGGCGCCTCTCAAACATGCAGAGCCCAGTAGCTGCAGTGGTCTACGTGTGTCCGTCTCCACTGTCACAGCGCTCAACACAATGTGCAAATTAGCCATTAAGCTTCAGCTACCTTGTGCTGCTGAGCTTCTGCATGGATAACAGCAATTTTAGCTTTTTATTTTCTCTCAGAATCAAAACTTTTGTTCAGTATATTTTGCTCTCCCTGAAACCCCGATAGCAGTTTAAAATGCACAGACTAGAGAAACGGAGGGTTGGTGTAGCCTTTGCAATGCAGGATTTTGCCACAACTCACTACACACATTTTAACAAGTTGTTCCCAGATGCAAATTCATGTTCAAAAATCACATCTGGCTCCGCGAGACTTGTACAATGTAGGCCCCTTGTGGTCCCTGGCCACTTTCGTGTATTGTGTTACCACAGCACAAGAAGAACTGTAATTTTTGTGTAAAATATATGTGACATGCAAATTGAGGCGCATTCAAGAGTACAGGGGGAGATTATTGCTTCGATGTGGTGCACCAGGGAGGACGGCTATGAAGAGTGATACTGTGTGAAGTGCGGCACTCCATCTTCACTGATAATTCTCCAAAGTCCAAACCACTAACAGATTTCTAAGATGGCACCAGTGCTTGTGGTCAACCAATAAGAACAATTCATCACTTGAGCCCCACCCTTGATAGTTCCTGGTTGAACAAAAAGTATGCACCTTGGAGTAGGATCCAAGAAGGTATCAAGAACTACAAAATGGCCTAAATTCCTGCGATGGGGAAAGCGCCTAACGTTTTCCTCCATAGTGGTGAAATGTGGCTTGCCAACTGCAGTCTGCATATACTGGAATTTTGCTCTTGACTCCAATTGTCACCTGGTCTTAAAGTCTAATATGCAAATTGTATTAAATTATTAATATTTGTTTAATAAAAGCATTTATAGAAAGTACAGTATTTTTTATTTCATCATTAAGGTTTTGGCTAAAGTTTTACAGAGTTTAGGAGAACAGCGAGGAGATGTGTTGTAGGATCTAATGCAGACAATCTATGAACAGGAGAGAATACTAGAGAAGTGGAGGAACAGTGGAATGTGGAAGCTACAGAGGAATAAAGTTGGTGTCACACGCAATTAAAATTTGGGAAAGGGTCATAGAGAGAATTCTTAGGGAAAAGACCACCACAGAAGGGGGGGCAGTTTGGTTTTATGCCAGGGAGAGGAACAACAGATGCAGTCTTTGCATTGATACAGCTGATAGAGAAGTATCAAGAATAAGAAAAAGGACTGCACATGGTATTTATTGATCTGGAGAAAGCTTATGATAAAGTGCCATGTCAAGAGGTATGAAGGTGCATGTGAGAGAAAGGAGTACCAGAGAAGTAAGTGTGGATTGTCCAGGATATGTATGAGAAAATGAGGGCATGAGTTTAAAGCAATGTTGGGGTAACAGACAAGATCCCAGTTAGAGTAGGTCTGCATCAGGGATCTTCTTTAAGTCCTTACCTCTTTGAGCTGATCGTGGATGTGTTGAATCTTGGGATAAAAGACCGATCCCCCTGGTGCATGCTTTTTTTGTGTTTTGTAGCGCCAGAAACGAGGAAGTACAGAGGATACTGAAAGAATGGAGAAGGGCTTTGGAAGATAGAGGGTTGAAGATAAATAGGAAGAAGACAGAATATAGGAGGTTTAATGATGATCAAGATTCAGAAGTTAGCCTCCAGGGAGGGCTATTGAAATGAGAGGATAAATTTAAATATCTAAGATCGGTGATAGCCAAAGATAGAAAACTAGATGCAGAGATAACCCACAGAATGCAGTGTGGATGGAATAATTGAAATATAAAGGCAAACTTTTTTTTAAGGCAGTCGTAAGAGCAACAATACTGATTGAAGGTGGAGGAGAAGTTACATGTTGGAAAAATAAGAATGTTGAAATGGCTGTGTACACGAAAAAGGACAGAATGAGAAATCAGACCATCAGAGTTGTAACAAGAGGAAGAGATATCTAAGAAAGTACAGGAAAGTAGGTAAAAGTGGTATGGACATGTGATGAGGACAGACAATGAATATGTGGGCAAAAGAGTGATGAGAATGGAAGTACAGCAGAAGAGAAAGTGAGGGAAGACAAAGTGGAGGTGGAAGGATAAAGTAAAAAGAAGATCTGAAGGAAAGGGGCTTGAATGGCGAGGACCAAGCTGCTTGGAGAAGGCTAACTAAGTACATCAACTCCATATAAAAATGGACAAAGATGAAGACGGAACTTTTTTTTATTTATTTAGTTATTCGCTCACCAACCCCCGGGCAGGTGCTATACGCTAGCCACTTTGTGGCTCTGCCACTCGCATATGGGGAAGCAGATGTACAATTTAAACAGATTGTTATTTTCATGGAATTTGTTACATATGCATAGTAGAACTATTTTTCATTATAGCGACTAATTAACCATAGTAAACAATAGTAAAATGTAATAAATTGAAAGAACATTATGTTTCATGTTGCGTTAGAGGTATTCTTTGCGTTATACATTTTCGTTGTTTGGCTTTGAAATTAACATGCAAATACTTTTTAAACTTACACTTTTACTGTAAAACTTCAGTAAAAACAATATTTGGAATTAACTTTTCTTCAAGATCGCATTGAATTTTGATTCCATGTTTGGACTTGCATTGTGACAACACAACGTATAACTGCCCATGGTTGAATATCATTTCTTTCTCTCTAATAAATAAACCGGCTTTTTCGAATGTTTGTCCCTGTGATTGTTAATTGTCATAGCAAAAGTTATTCTAATGGGAAACTGTAAACGTTTTAATACAAATGGCATATCAAGATCTCCTTTGTTGTCTAATGTACTACATTACCTTTTTCTTGTTTCAACTTTTACATGTCAGAATTGTTCGACCAATTCTGAATACAACTAATCTTGTCCTGTTGCATAGCCCATCTCTCAGACATAAATTACGCAATAACATTACGATACATTCTTCTTTCAACAGTAATTCAGCCAGTGTGAGACTGGACAGTGTTAACAGTTGTAGATATTCTGTGGGATATTGTAAGTTGATGTTCTCATCTTCGAAACCATCACCACCAACTGTTTCAGCATAGTCTATTGTTACACATTTAAGCAATTTGCCGTGTAACCGATCGTCAATTTTCGGGTTAATGCCCTTCGGGATGAAATTCTTCAATAAGATAAGATTTGGACATAAATGTAAAGAATTATTATAATAAGTCTTCTTTTATTGGGAACTTAAAGTGAGGAAAACGTAAAAATTTATAAGAGCTGAGAGTGCAGTAACTGTGTCCGACAAAAGCATTCACACGAATGAGAGGACCGAAGGTGTGGGCCGTTAACCTGAAATGGTTGAGAGGAGGGCGAGACTTGAAAAAATCTCTTGCCAATAGTCTCGTCTCAAGATTTTCTTTTATAATACAGAGACATCTCAAGGTGTTGTCCTGTTCTGCTACAATGTAATACATAAGTATTTGGACAAGGACTCAACTGTTCTTGTTGTGACCGTCAGCACTAGCATTGAAATGAAACAACAGACAGGAGCCTTAGTGTAACCTTTCAGCATCAACTTGAGTTTATTTACAGGAAAAAAGGGTCAATAGTATAAGAATTGCACCATTTCTTATATGTACCCAAATGAAGATTTGGCTTCCAGAACACTTTTGGGTACATCTTATGGATTGTGGCCTGCTGATCACAAAAATCACCATCATTATACTTTAACTATAAAATGACATATCCAGTACAATAACCACAACTGGAACATCTGTGGTGATCTACAAGTAGTGGCCCTGTTGCTAGGAATGCAGCTCTGATATCCCGAGTGCAGTTGTACCATCTCATTATATTAAAATGAACCGGCTGCTCCATAAGCATGTGCCTCCAGGGTGACAAAAGTGTGGCATGTAAACCACTTGATGATCTCACAAAGATATTTCTCCTCTTCATTTAAAACTAGGACTGATGAAACATTTTGTGAACGTGATGAACAAGGAGGGTGAAGGATTTCAATACTGAGACAGACGTTTCCATGAATAAGCAATGCTAAGATGAAGGAAGGCATTTTTGTTGGTATACAAATCAGACATCATTCAATCACAAGCGGTGGACAGGAGTAAAGAGCATTGGTGGGTACTCATGGATGTTATTAAAAACTGTCCTGCCAAATGCAGAGCAGCAAACTCCATCCAGGTGGTTGAACACATGCTTCGAGCACACAAACCAAGAAGTCCTATATGTCGCTGAAGATTTATTTTCTGCATTTACTCTTAAGACTTCTTCCCTGCTAATTTTAGTAGCAAACACAGTGAGAGCTTTCACCAGGACCTTGCAGCAGAACGCTGAACAATGAACAATCTGAAGTCACACACACTCCACAGCAGGTTTTCTTCAAGAATCATTCTGAATTTGGCTGCATTCATTGCCCTCTCATTTCTGACCAGTCTCCCTGTTCCTGCCGCTAAGAATAACCCTTATAGCAGGAGGCTGCCTCCTCCATGCTTCATCACAGGGATGGTATTAACAGTGCCTGGTCTTCCCCAGACATAGCGCTTGGAGTTCAATTTTTGTTTCGTCTGACCAGAAAATCTTTAAATGCCATTAAGCAAACTCCAAATGGACTTTCACATGCGCCCAATTGATGCAGTGCTGCTGACATGATTGTCTTTCTAACAGGTTCTCCCATCTCAGCAGAAGTCTTCTGAAGCTCTGTTAGAGTGACCATTGGGTTCCTGGTCACCTCCCTTGTCCAAGGCCTTTCTTGCCCCATTACTCACTTTGGACACATGTCCAACTCGAGGAAGAATCCCAATGGTTTCAAACGTCTTCCAATTCACAAATATTGAGGCCACTGTGCTCCTGAGAAGACTCACAGCTTTAGAAATGGTTTTATATCCTTGCCGTGATGTATGCCTCACTACAGTTTGATCACGGAGGTCAACAGAGAGTTCCTTTGACTTCATGGCTGAAATGAAGTGTGAATTGTGGGACCTTGCATTCCCACGTGTGTCCCTTTCTATACAAACAACATCCAGTCAATCCAGTGGACTCCAATCAAGTTGTAGACACCTCTCAAGGATCATTAAAGCAAACAGGACCACCTGACCATAGTTTGGATTATCAAAGCAAAGGGTCTCAACTTACATAAATGAGAGATTTCCATTTTTGATTTTTAATAAATTGGAATACCTTTCTGGAGACATGTTGTCACTTTGTCATTATGGGTTATTGAGTGTGGTATGGTGGGCAAATGCATTCATTTAAAATTAAATCTACAGCACAATACAGTGATCAGAAAGTGAAGGAGCCTAAATACTTTGGAGTCCACTGCATAAAAGATCTTGATTACCACTCTACATCTATCCACAGTGTATCAACATTTAAAATGTCTAAAAATAAATAATTTTTACTATTAATGTTAATGAGGCACACAGAAAGCTGGTAAGCCCCTTAAATCAGGAGTTGTATTCATTAAGACAATTTACAATTTAGTTTGCAAAAACTAGAAGTTTGACACTTTAGTGTGCTGCCATCTAGTGGGCATTCGCTGCTACACCTATAGGCAAGTAAATTGAGTCGAGTTGTTTTTTCCAAAGAGGATTTCACTTCTCAAAATGCGGTTCAGCTTTTCAGATATTTCACATAATTCAAAAGAAACTTATTTTAAGACTGAGGCGTGTCAAAATGTACAAGACGTTATGTCATGGTACCTCGAAATACACTGTAGATGTATAAAATGTAGTTCAGATATCTCAAAATGAGCAAGATGTCTTTTTAAGATATCTCAAAACGTACTTGAGATATCTGGAATTGTATTTCAGAATATCCTGACATATACCTATTATCAGAAATCTGTCGTTTGCTTTAAGATTTTGAAATGGACATTGAGACAGCTCTAAATGTTCATTTGGCCAGCATGGCCTCACACATGCCCAAGAAGTGAATGCAGAACAACTTTGGCAATGACAGCCTTTCCTTTTTCTCAGCTTATTTATTTCAGAGGCTGGCATGGATGGATTATAGCAGGAGTTGGCTCTGCAAGCAACACATGGAAACAAACAGTCCAATGAATGTTAATAAGAGCACCAATCCAAAAATAAAAAAATTAACAGTGTATCCATTTGTCAAAACAGACGAATGAAGAAGTCAAGGAGACAAAATGCAGCACACAATGTCATTTGCTATAAAGCAAAGGTAGATCTGGGGATGGCACGTAACACTTGGTAGATGGTAGATGTTTGCTCTGTGGGGCCATTTGTTTGTCTCATTTTATTTTATGTTGTTCAAAAATCTTTTACTAAATTATACTCACACGAGATATTCCAGTGGTCCAGAAGATCTCAGTGCCGAAGTTTCCAGGTGGATGAAGACAGAACTCTGCACTGGGTCAATCTTGGATGAATATGCTGGTCAAGTCTTATCCTTTCCACAAAGATGTGCAGTTTGCGATTGTCTAGATCAGGCATGTCAAACACGCGGCCCCCGCAACAGAAATCTGTGCGGCCCGCATGACAGATCCTAGTTAGCACTGAACTTGTACAAAATGATTATTATCGTTTGTGATTGAATCCTTCTGCATCTTCGGCGTTACTTATTGACTTTTCTTACTTCTGCCTTCTGACAAAAGCGCGTTTTCCCATGGCATTACGGTACTGGAAACGTCATCTGCTAGTATAGCCACGAGCCTTGACCAAAGTTAATGAGCCGCAGCGTCACAACTGAAGTGCTAGGCTGCTGCAGCAGGGGTGGCCTTAGGCATGTGCAAACTGTACACCTGCACAGTGCCGCAGAATCCCAGGGGCCGCCATGCCAATATATATTGAATATAAAACAGAAAAAGAAAATAACGACACATTTGACTGCAATGTGGCCAAAAAACATTGTGTTTCTTGTACGCTGTATTTACAAATGTCGTTAGAGTCGGAGCAGTAAGCTATATGTAGTATTATAATGTTTTGCCGTAATGAGAATATCATGGGCCGCCACTTGGTTTTCAAGTTACAGACACGCGTATATAGAAGCGTGTCATGAGCACGAGGCAGCTATGCAGTGTCCGCAACAGACGTGGTCATCCACCGTTCATAAGATACCATATTGACACTGGCGGGCGAAGGGGCCACCGATTCTTTCTCTGCCCAGGGCCGCCACGAGCCTAGAGCCTGCTAAGGCTACACTACTGGCTGGGCTGCTGAGACTGGCCACTGGGCAGAACTGACCATCACGACTAGTAATAGCCCGCATATTTTCACGTTTTTTGCACTAGTTTCATGTAATTTTGTGATAGTATTGTAACGAACAGTTAGTGCAGACTACAGCTGAAGATCTGAAGTGGACGCGAGAAGTTGGTGAGTTGTTTATTAACATATTTTTGTGACTTTGAGCTTGTAAAATAATTGTAGGTCAGGTGGCTTTTTGCATATCGGCTTATTTTACAATATAAACTTTGAAGTAAACTTAGTAAAGTAAAATTTGATTTTTGGAGGATTTGTTTTCCAACTTGAATTACTGAGCAATGAATTCAGTGAGCGTTTTCGTGATTTCAGTTCACACAAACAGGGCATTGCGCTGTTCTCTTACCACGTTGAGAATGCGCCTGAGAATATCCAAATGGAATTGATTGAAGTGCAGTCAGATTCTATTCTGAAGGCAAAATACAACGAAGTTGGTGTGCCAGGCTTGTATGCTTACCTGCCACCCTCGTATGTGCAGATCCATAAGTTGGCATCGAGAGTAGGCCTACTGTCAATGTTCGGAAGCACTTACCTTTGTGAGCAATTGTTTTTGTTAATGAAAGCTACTAAAACCCCACATCGCTCAAGACTTTACGTCGAGCACCTTTCATCCCTCATAAAAGTTGCAGCTGCACAAGATTTCAAGCCTGATATTGACGAACTGGTTACTAAAAAGAGATGCCAAGTGTCGGGACAAAAGAAATAAATATCACAATGTAAGGCTCCTATTTAAGCAAAGAATATAATATAATGAATATCAATCATCAAGACACTATGTAAAAGCAGTTGGGATTGTCCTTCCGTCCCGTGAGTGCAAAGGGTAGCGGTATTCCGCTTATCACAGATTTACTACTTGCGACTTGCGGTACGAAGCGACGCGATGTGAGCAGAGTTCTGGTGCTCCCATCGTTCCCTTGCTTTTGTGCACGATGCGCTGGAAAAATAGACAAAATTATGTCTCTGGAAATAATTAATGTTGATGGAGTACAAATGCCTCACCGCGTAGTAAATATCAGGGGAGATGGTGCTTGCTTATTCTCATCTATAGCTTATTTAGTGCATGAAACTCCGTCTTTAGCGGTACAGATTCGGGCTGACATTGTACGACATGTTTTAAGTAATTGATCAAAGTTTCAGCCATTTACAATGATGCCGTCAGGAATCTCTTATACAGATGAGCTTCAGTATCTCACTTAAATGTCAAAGACTCAAACTTACGGTACCATTTCTGAGCTAATGGCAGAGGGAGAGTTGTTCCCCAATGAGTTTCAAGTATATTATTATGGAGTCCTACACTCTAAGTTTGGACAGGCACTCGAGGGGTTAAAAAAATTTAGGTTTTCGGGAGATGTTATGAATGGGCACTCATTCCCTACACTTACATGCCTGATGTACACATGGAGCGCACACAAATTAAGGATAAAAGTCGGTCGCCTTAAAAGGAGGGTGAGCCTAGTAATATAATCCATATTACTAACCGAAGGTTGTAAACCGGATGGACGCAGGACGCATCGAAGCGCACGCGCACTGCCGCCTACAACGCGCTTCTGAAACAGCACAGGCAAAAGAGTCACAGCTCAAAAACGAAACAGCTCAACTAACGGAAATACAAAACTGAGCCCATAGCTAACGACACAGCCACAGAGAAAACAAAAACGAGAGGATTCAGCGCATATTTGAATCATATTACAGTACGGAATCCCCAGACTACACAGCATATTTGAATCACATTACAGTATTACAGTAATACATTATTAACAGTCCAGCCACAGAAAACACAGAAACGACACCAGATGTAAAAAAACAATAAACGAACGGTCCGTATTAAACGTAAGTGCGATTATAATTCCTAACAGTAAACGACGTATAGCTAATGGAGTCACAGCTCCAAAACGAAACAGCTCAACTAACGGAAATACAAAAACGAGCCCGCATGGATAAACACAATGAACGCAGGCGACTATAACGCGCTTCTGAAACAGCAGAAGCAAAGGAGTCACGGCTCCAAAACGACCTGTGAACTAAACCTGAGGTGAAGCGTGCACGCCAGGTTGTACATGCGTCCGAACGCGACCGCCCACACCACCGCACCGGATCCGCCGCCATGGTCACTTCAGCACGCGAATCTGCCGCCGTCAGCAAACGACTTCTCTCTGAAGACACAGCCATAGAAAAACAAAAAAGAGACGGTATGGATAAAAACAATAAATGAAGGCACCTACAATGTTCTGAAACACCAGAACCAGATGAGTCACAGCTCCAAAAAGAAGCCGCTTTAGTACAAATATGTTTATTTAATTACATTAACTTTCCCAGGACGCACCCACCCTCCATGATATTTCATCCCTCCAAGTATCAGAGGGAACAGAAAGTGATTGCCATTCTTGGATTTGCGATTCTTTCGAGAATCGCGGGCTTGCTGGTAAGGACCTAGCTAAGAGGTTAAGACTCTAATTCTACACTGTTGTATGGAGACTGCATGGAAATAAATTGCTTTTCTTTAAACTTTAAGTGTTACATTTTTTTAAGTTTTCAGTATTGGAAAGAAAGCTACAGTAACTTTGTATAATAGTATTTGTTACAGTTACGGCCCGCTGACGCACATATGGCAGTCGAAGCGGCCACCAATGGTAGTGAGTTTGACATGCCTGGTCTAGATTGTTACTCAGCACAGCTAACCTGTTAGGAAAAGTTCAGGTTAATTCAACATGACATGCAGGATGATTAAAATGAGCAAATAAAGAAATAAATAAATAAATATGACTAAGGAGTTCAGCGCATTTGGGGAATATGGTGGGTCACCCTGACAATTCGATTAAAGTGCTTCAGGCCAAGTTATATCATTGACTTCCAAACTGAAACATCTAAATCAAAGAAATAATATCCTAATTATATGGACGAAAGAAAACACTGTGGACAGCAATTGGACAGCTTCTGCCATCAACCTTGAAGGTGGAAATCCGTTCAGCAATTTACTCTTCCCCAAGGTTTGCGGCCCCCGATAATGAAGTCTTTCAACATGCTTCTCGCTATGATTTCAGCTCAGCAGCACTTCAAGCTAAATGGTCTCCTACTACAAAAATGACTTGGGAAGTTGGGTTCTTCTACATTGGGGTCATCTCAAGCTTTCTTATACTTTACCTGCTTTTGAAGCAATTTGTATTTGCAGGTGAAGGATTCTGGTTTCTGGTTTCCACATGGCAGTACAGTTTTATTACACATATGGATTATCTTTTTTTCCCCCAATGGTTAGTGCCACCATGTTTCTCAGCACTTTTTTGTCGCCATCACAATATTTGGTGTAAGAATTACCCAAAGACTTCTAACACTATTATAACATTTCTGAAACAACAATCACTGCTCCTTTTAATGTTGTACTGCTGTTTCCACATACTAGTATGACATCCGACATTCCTAGCACCAAGTATTTTATATAGTTTAGTCACTCCAGATGGTACAGTAAGAAAAGAGATGGTGTTAGATGGCACACCTACGTGAAATGGGGGAAGAAATTCAACTGTTATGTCTATAGGGTTTCACACATAGGCCAAGCAGTTCCCAACCTTTATGGGGTCATGACCCAGTTTTTCATATGCCAGTGTGTTTGTGAGCCCCTAAAGGGGGGCTGCCACCCCATCTGTGAATTTTGCACAATCATCTGAGTGGGGTGGTCCCCCTTCCCCTCAATCATAAAAGCAGGGGAAGAGGGCAGACCCAGCATGGTTATCAATGCTTATCCATGCTTATCCTCCTTGGAGAATGGAACAAGATCATCAGAGCAGGGTTTGGGAAGGTCAGCCAGGATCTGCGGCCTCTATGGCTGCAGGCTTTCTTTCTAAGACTTTTCTTAATTACTGATGACTTTTGGTGCTAATTCACTTCTTTTTCCTTTATTTTAGTTGAACTTCTTTTTTTTTTTTTTTTGGAGTATTCATTCCACTGAATTGGTTCACTTTTTTCCTTAAATCGGCACCCAAACAGAAATGAAATGTCAAGTGAGCAGACAGATAACCAGTTAAGTTGGGATCTCAAATTCCAACCAGTTTGTTAATCAGAAGCCAATTCCTAAAGTTAATTAAATTCCAAGGCTTGCAGGGGATCCCATTCTACAACGGCAGACATTCTCAAAAATGATTTTCTTTTCTAAAGAGCACCATCAAAATGTTTTTAGGATCTAAGCAGGTCAACATCGCTTCACATTCACCATCCTATAGTTTCAGATTTTGTGTAACGGAAACCGGTTGCTGGTCACATGTTGGCTTGTTTTCTATTTCATTATTGTTTGGCTGCTAATTGAAGAAAAAAAACAATTAAGGGGTCCCAGTCTTAAATAGCACATCAATTAAAATGACTACAAAACAATTACTTAGCAGCCAAACTGGTCACTAATTAAGAAGTAAGGGTTAGAATGAAAACCTGCCTCCACAGTACCCTCCAGGATCAGAGCTGACACCCAGGCATGGAAATATAATTTTCTTCACGGATTTGCACTTATAATTAATTTCTACTTTTCTCTGCTTCCTTTGTTTTCATGTAGTGGTGCACCACCTGATCAAAGTACTGTGCAGCTAGCTATCTGTGATGTCAGAATGAAAGCAGATACCCTTACTGTCAACAAGACCCCCTGCACCAAATCTACTAGGGTGAAGCTTAAAAACAAAAGGAACTACTTAAATACGTTTATGTTAGGTAGAATGCCTAGGAGGGGCTGGGTGGTCTTTGGACCAAGGGACCCTAGCAGATTTTGTTTTTTTTTTTGTCAGCATCTCAAATTTTTTTTTTGCCCTTCCTGGCCATCTAACAATAGCATTATACTCATCTTTAGAGATTTAAAAATGAATTTATAAAGGACCCAACTGCATTATTACTAGTACTGGCTGCGCTACCTGTCTAAGACGACTTGAAACCTAATTAATTAGTGGCGTCCTCAGCATTAATGTTTGCGAGGCACCATTTATTGGAATAAATTTTGTAACGTACGTAATAATAAAATGGCATTGGTCATTTCAATGGATGAGGCATCACAAGAATAAAGTGCCTTATTACAAATGTTTGTAATGAACCATTTGTTGGAATGACTAATGCAATGAATATATTTCTATTATATGGTGCATAAAGCAGTGTTAATATTTGTCAGGCGCCCTCTGTTGGAATAGAAAATACAATGCATATGTCATTTATATACCACTTGGTATGGGATTTGTTAAAGCAACGTTAAGTTTTGTGATGCATCATCTGCTGGAATGACAAAGAAATAGCAACTAGACAGACACACAGATACAAAGACACCTTTATTAAGATGGATATATCTGTGTTAAGCATATATTTATTTATTCTTATGTATTATTTTTGGTATCTCATTTAATTACATTCTTATTCTTGTCTATTTCTAATTCGTTTTTCTTTCCTGGCAACGTTTTCTTTGTCATCTTAGAAAAGAACTTTGAGCTTCACCCTTTGTATGAAAATGTGCTATACAAATAAATGGTGGTGGTTCTTGAGTGTGGTCTCAAAACTGAGTATCTTTAATAGAAAAAAAAAATTAAACCCACAAGACTCAACAAACGTTAAAAGGTCACACTGTGCTTTGCATATTCTGACCCCACTTCTGAAGTGATTTGTAAGATTTAGAGAGAATTCTGGACATTAATGGATATTGTTTATTGTCCAGCACTCTCTGAACTGCATATGCTCACTTAAACTAAATTTGCCTTCAGTCTATCTTAGAATCGAATCTTCCAGTTTGATGAATGCCTCTGGCTTGGCAAGCAGGAAGCCTCAACATGCCCACCATGTCAGAGCCCACTCTGAGCGGAGTGACTTTTTTTTTTTTTTAAATAAATAAAAACTAGCCATGGCTGCAGATTGTATAGAAACTGGCTGGTGTTTCTGTAAGGATCTGAATGACTTCTCTACTTTGCTGGAAGGAGGTTCACTAAAGACAGAGTAACATAGAAATACTTGAAAGGCAGCAAGTACTGACAGGCGTCCTGGATACTGATGCACTAAAGTGTCAGCAGTGGAATCATTCGGGAGAAAGACATGTTTCAACTTAGGTGACAAGCTGCTTGCTGAAATGCATTATAAATGGTTAGATGTTCAAAAAAAAAAAAAAGTGTAAAAAGTTTGGGAGTGAGACGTCAGAACATGATGCAACGTTTGACCAAGCTGAGAAAAATGTTCATGCGGATGTGTGCAGTTTAACTGAGAAACAGGAAGAAACAGTGAGAGCTAAAATGGTGTGAAGGCTATGGCTCATATGGTGAAGAGAAACCGATTGTGGTTCCATAGAAAAGGGGTGGGCAACGTCAGTCCTGGAGGTCTGCAGGTTTTTGTCCCAACCCAACTGCTTCATTAGAAACCAATCCATGACAATCTCAGACCTTATTTAATTTAATGGCTTGTTAGTCTGCAATGTTAGTTCTTATATCGTAGATTTTTTTTCCTCTCCAAGGATAACATCCAAATATTTTGAAGCTTAAAACAGATCATTTTCAGTCTGTCACATTCTTCTCTTACATATTTTATTAAACCAAATAGTGTATGATGGATCCACACAGGTGTAAATGGAAACAAGTTAGATGGAGAACTGATGGCTCCTTTCTCATTTGCAGCTTATTGCTAATAAGGAGCCATTAAAAACAGAGAATGCAGTGGATTAAGATTGAAATAACCAAATAAGGGGGGGGGGAACCTTAACAAGCGAGACCACTAAAATGAAGCAGAAAAATGTCACTTGAGCAATAAGTGTTTCATCAGCAATGATTGACTTCTCATTAAGAAACTGGGTTGGAACAAAAACCTGCAGCCACTGCGGCCCTCCAGGACCAATGCTGCCCACCCCTACCTTAGAGCAAAGGTGGAAAAAAATGACAGAATGAGGATTAGAATCATAATAGAGATGAAGAACATGGGAATAAATTACACGAATAAAAAGTCTCCCCCTCAGGATCATATAAAAAGGAATATAACATTATGAGGGTATCTAGCCAATCTGAGTAAACCCACATGATGATCAATTACACGCTTTCTGTTTTTTACTTTTTGTTAAGTACTATAGAGTGAAAACAGTAGCAGTGCTGTTATGACGGCTTTTTCCTGGGCGGAGTTTGTACATTTTTTCAGTGTTTATGCAGATTTTTTTTTTCTTTAAGGTATTTAATGGGCATATCCCCTTTTCAAACAAGTCTCTCAGTGGATCAGTATGAGTTGTGGGTAAAATAGAGATGTAACGTCAGTCCATGCAGAGGGCACACTTTAGTATATTCTCTCAAGCAGTGTTTCTTAAACTATGGGACACCGCCTGATTGTGTAGTAAAGTTCACCGAGGCATGAATTCTGTCATTAGTGATAAACAGCCCACTATTTAGTTTACTTTTTACTGCAGTAGTATGCGACCCAAGGCATAGCTTGTAAGTAACACTGATGACAAATCACAGACTGCTTTCATTTTTGTAGTAAATAAATGTAATAAATACACCTCGTGACACCAATCTGTGCAACACCCAAACTGAGATGACTGACGGCAACGACGAGTATAAGAAACGGTGAGAGAGAGGAGGGAGGTGACAGGACCGGCACACTAGTCTAAAACGTCAAAATGGATAGAGACACAAGGATGTCACATTTTGTCAGGGAGTTGCAGGGGTTCACAGGGTATTGATCAGAAGTACTCAGTTACAGTCCTGGAGGTCCAAAGTAGGGCAGGCTTTTGCTTGAACCAGTTTTTTAATTTGAACCAACTGATTTGTTATTAAAGCAATTTTTTGGGCTTAGGTTTAGTTAAAATGTTTGTTACAATTCAGACCCCTTAATTGTCCGTTTTAGTTTTAAACAGCAGCATTAAGATTTAATTGTTGCCTGTTTTCTTAATCAGCCATCAAGTAATAATGAGGTGCAAATGACTGCCAGTTTTCCAGCTCTCGTGCTTCCATTTAAACCTGTGTATATGCATCATGCAGATGATTTGAAATCAAAGAGAAGGAAAGGACAACATATGGATAAAGTTCTCAGAAAACAAAGAAATAAACGATTCTACACTAACAAGCCACTCTGTTAAATTCAAATTTTCATTATCTGTTAGGTCTGACTTCTAATTACAAAACTGATCCGACTGAAAACCTGCAGCCACTGCGGACCACCAGGAGCGTAATTGCATTTCTTGGTGTATATATATATATATATATATATATATATATATATATATATATATATATATATATATATATATACACACATATATGGCACATGGCTGTGTTTTTTGCTAAATGCAGTTTCAGTGATCATGTACAACTGGGTCACATGCTCCGTTACAGTATACAGTAAATCTAAATCTTTAACAGAGGTGCAAAGATTTTTATGAAATGTATCCTACCACATTAAGGATGAATTCGTTTTCACAACACGTTTTTAATCTATTTTATTAAATTTCAATCTTCTGGTAGTGAGAAGGATGTGTTTGTTACACCACTCAGAACTGTGAGAACACCAGAAAGTACCACAAGGTGACACAGGGGCAGGGCAGATTTCAGCATTCAGCACAGTGAGTCAGCAGCAATAAGCACTTAAGACTGGACTGTTCACAAATTCTTCATAAAGATTTATCCTATCACCCATACATAAAACACAATCGGTACACACATTGTTTAGGAATAAGCAGTGTGTTTTGTAGTCAGCTTATTTGTGAAATGAAAAACGAGATATACTGAACAATCTACAAACATATTCAGAAAAATGTATTGTTAATGGTGGGGATCATTTGAAAAAAGTTATTTTAAAAAATGTTATTTAAGACAATGTAAATAAAAAGCATTAATTATTTTTTTGACGACTCTCCTTAGTCCAGCACCAAGTCAGTCAAGTAAACTAAGTTGAGCAGCCCTTTCAAAAGTCATCACCTCCTGACCCTTAGCTCTACTGAAGCTTACACTAAGCCTTTATACTGGTGGAGAGCTATATATCAGGAATTTATTTCCTGTTCTTGATAATTGTTTTTGTAATACATTTACTTTTCACTTTTCTCTTTAAGTAATATTCATGTGAGGAAATTTGCATGAATTAAAGCAAAAACTTTTTGTCTTTTTATTACTTGTCAATGTTTGTCTCTGCTGTCATTATGGTAATAATCCTCATCTTGAGTCCCAGTCTTGTTATTGATTAAAAGATAAAGAAGCCTTGATCTAAATGAACTGGTATACCAACAAGGGTTGGTTTCTAAAATCCCATCCTTCAGATAATTGTTAACACAGAACAATTAATGGAAACTAAAATACTGATTTATTTCAAAACTGCCACAAAACATACAGTAAGCACCTGTATTTTCCTCTTGATGCAAAACCATTCCTCAGTTTGCTCCTATGTTAGAAAATGATACGGCATCTCTTTAATCGCCTTCTGTGGCCTCAAAACAATGAAAGTACGGTAACCAATAGAGTGCAGCAGCCATACTACAAAAAAAGAAACACACGCTTATGATTGGGAAAGTTCTGGGTTTTATAAGAGATAATTATGGTCACATTAGTTTTCTGAGACAAATTAATGAAAAATTAGCAATGTTTTGAATTTAAACGTTCATTTACTGTATATACAGCACATTATTGTTAAGGACAGAATTCACAAACTAATGCTTTTACTGCAGTTTTACAAACTAATTGTAGAAGAATATACAAGTAAAATTCACAAACTGTCGGCAAGTATCAAATAATGTAATCTGCAGGTTTACAGGCAATTGTAGAGCAAAGATGAAGCTCCTTTTATGGTCAATGTGGAGTCTGGGAATGACAGAAATATACTATAAATATCTCAAAACTGTAATACTAGAAAGACTAAATAAAATGTGAATTATTAGGAGAATATTCAGTATGTTTGATTCAAAATGGAATATTTAGAAAGATATTTTATTTACACTGTTACATCATTTGCATGACATTTTGATCTGGGCAAGCTCATACAATTTTTTTTATTTATTAAAATAAACATAAATGAAAATGTAATTATCACTTTATAACAGCCATCATCAAAAAAAAAAATAAATAAATAAAATTATTGATGCCAACTTTATATTCCAGCAGTTAAATTCATGCTTGTCACAGCTTTGTGGGTAAAGTACTTCTGGATTGAACACAAAGTGTGTAGAAGGTGTGAAAGAATGGAGAAGATCTTAATGGCTTTACATTTGAATATACCACTGGGGAGATGAAGACCATAGTCTTTATGAGGAGGACGGTAAGAAGCATAATCATAAACTAATAGAGAGGGTTCACAACTCCTAATGGATCTGTAGAAAATAAGCATTGCTTATTGTGACACTCCAATTTTCAATTTTAGCAAACAAATCCTCCGGTTTATGTTACAGAAAACATTAATGCACATTTTATTTAGTTTTTTAAGATGAACTTAGTCTTTTGCAAAACTTTGTGGCTTAACTTAAAAAAATATGGAAAATAATGTACTTTATTCCTCAAATCTGTCCCAGTTGCAATCATTACTCACATTTCTCATTAAAAGCTATTGCAAAAATGCGTGTCTACAGATCACACATTTTACATTGTAGCATGATGTTAAGCTGAAGAAAGGTTAACAAAATAATGTCCTAAGAAAATTTAACATAACTCATTTGTCCTGTAACACTTACAGTACCACCTAGATTTAAAGAATTTAAAAAAAAACAAAAAAAAAAACACAACAACAAATGCTAAATTCATTAAAAAAGGTATCTTTTTTTATTATTATTTACTTTTGCAAATCAGGAAAACTGTAGCCAAAGCTAATCAGCTTGTTACAAAGTTTTATTTATTCACTTAATTAGCTTCATATGAGCTTGAACGTTAAAATAGACAAATTTCCTGGACAAAAACTTTATGGAATGGCTTAACTTCCCCGTGTCAAGACGGTGATTTTACTTTTCACTTGTAAAGTGCTTTGTTGAGATCACTCAGATACAAGTTTGTGTACAGAAAAACAAAGACTACATGTATTTGCTTATTACACTCCATAAATATAAAAATAATAATTATAAACAGAACAGGTACCTCAATATGTGGCACAGTCTCATTAAGAACTCTGTAGACAACAAGACGCTGGATAAAGATAAAAAAAAATCAACACGCTAGTACTAGGTTTTAATACAAATATCAAACTGAAATAATGAAATGGTAACTACTAGAAGGGATTTCAAAAATGCACACAAATAAGGTTTGTTAATAACATAAAATGACAAACAGGCATTAATAAAAGCATCAACCCTAATGTGTTGTCAGAAGCAGTTAGCAGTACACACCTGAATCAGGTAAAGGTCCTGTCCAAAGACTTCCCCTGCAATTGGACAGAAGAGAGACTACAGACACACTCACATAGAGAGTGGGCAGTATATACACACACCACTGGAAGACAAAACATTTTATTAACAGTAGGAGAATTCTTAATGGCAGTTTGCACTTCACACTGGGCAGTTAAGCACATGAAAACTGATCAAAAGATTAACAATGATCAGTCATCTGCATTCCGTTTTACAGAGTTAAATAATGGTTTTTATGCCATTTTCCTCAAAGAAAAAGAAAACACTGATTCGGATTTTTATTATCATTGATTATCAATTGCTAGTTTGGCACACCAGTGTCTAAAAGAGTAAAGGGAGAAACAAAAGATAGACGTGCACACCACAATTTTGGGTTAACATTCAAACAGCAGGAAAAAAAACACACACACAAAAAAAAAAAAAAAAAAAAAAATCAAATATTTGTAAATCAAAAACTATATGTACTGTATATGCTGAAGAAATATCGATGACATTCCAGACTGGGCAGCAGACTAAAGCACCTTGACTTAATATAAGGCATTGTATCACCAACAACTTACAGAAAACTAAAAAGACACGTTCAACATCTCATTTGAAGATGATAAAAAGTGTAGGTGAAAACTACAAACAGTTTGCTACATTTTATACAACCTGAGCATTTTTGTTAACATCTGAACTTGATCGATAATCTTGGGAGGATAAGACTTAGTGTCCCAGCATTTTGCCACCTGTTTGCTTAACATAGCAAATGCAGACAGGAGGGAGCTAATGAACATTATATTAGAATATCACGTTAAAACAATGCTAAAATGGACTTCTGCTTGTAAGCACAAGATAAGGACTGATGAGGGAAATGTACATTTAAAGATTGTAATTAGTTTAATCCAAATAAGTACAAGAGACTCAGTTAAATGTACGGTACAACTAGGATAATAAGAATATGTGGTGCAGCTTTAGGGTAAAGGTATTTTAATGTGTGTCTGTTTTAAAATGTACAGCTATATGACATGTTGAACGCTGCTGCATACAAAAAGAGTGTACATCACAAATTGGCAAGTACAGAGGCATTTATTATTTTATGATTGAAAATAATACCATTATTTGTGCTTTATATTAGACCAGAAGCTAATGTTTCAGCAGTATAATAAGCATCACCAAAAACCCATGCTCTCTAATACAGCATTGTTTATTGGCAATAACATCGGTAAGACTAAATAAACTTTAAAGACATGGTACCAATAGCTAGAGTTAAGCAGGAAAGCAACAATCATTTTCTGAAGTCGGAGGATAAAAGAATCTTAAGGACATTTTTGTAAGGAAGGGGGAAACATTACATGTTTGTAAATATAAGAAGATAAGAAAACACAATTACTGAATATCACTAAAGGCAGTTAACAGGCTAAATAATTGTATTCAATTAAAATTTCCAAATGCTATCCCTAATAAATTTGAGAGCTCAATATTCTTTAGTGTCACCCTATAAAACACATCATCATCATCCATCCATCCATTATCCTAACACAGGGTCACGGGGGTCTGCTGGAGCCAATCCCATTGTGGATTATTTTTCATTTGAAAAGCTATACTTTTAAATTTGACAGATATGTACCCTTTAACGATATTTAGTAAGATAATAGAATTCATGCTAACATTCACTGCACATTCAACTTCAACACTGTATGGATAAAAAAAGCTTTGGGATTTACTTTTTCTGTTAACGGTTACCAAGCGTCAGCGGCCATGTACAAATAATGCCAAATAAATGAAATATTGGGTACTTTTGATTTTTCTTATTATAGCTAACTTTATGCTTGACATTCATTCATTCAAACAGCTTGGTTTCAACATATCTATCTCCTTATAGGCAAATAAATATGCAAATCCCACAGCTAAAGCATGGCAAATTATGCCAGAAGGTTACACCAAAACATAAACTATTTCAACCAAACACGAAAAGATGTCCCATGAACATGACAAACTTAATCTTGCATATTCTGCTAGATTTTTTAATCACAGTAATTTGAATAAGAAATGTATGCTATTATTTCCTGGGGTCTGATGCCTGGATTTTACCTGAAAAACAGACTATAGATGACAAGGCCACTATAATGACAGTAAACGTGAAACATTTAGAACTCTGCACACATATGTTCTTTTCACAAGGTATCCACAATGCAAATGTGGAAAATAGATTAGACAAACAATGTGACATTTTTTTCCAAGAAGGTCAGTAAATAGCATTCTTTAACTAAGGTAAATTTGTCATTCAGTTAACCACAGACTCCTTTTACATTAACTGGGCAGTATAGAAAGTTTGTAATAGAGTAAAACTAGTTTTGCACACTTTGAGGTTCAGTATACGGTTGTATACACATGTATATATCTCGCCATACCAAACACTGCTGTTGGTTGGTTTAATGTGAAAAGCTTAATTTAGGAATTGTTGTGATAATAATTGTTTACTTTTTTCATAAAAACATTTTGGTTTTGGTATTTTGGAAATCAGAATTTCTTATAAAAAATATTGTTTTCCTAGAAATTGATAGAAAGAACATTTATATACATATATATTCAAACAACAAATACAAAAAGACACACATAAATATACACAAAATTCCTGATTTTGTTAAAAGAAAAACAACAAAAAACACGCACACACACACACACACACAACCAAATAACAAAAACATAGAAACTGCCAGACAGATTTTGAGATTCTGACTGAGCTATTCCATCTGTTCTTATAAGCCACTTTTAAACAAGATCTCAAAACTCAGCCCTTATCAGGGCCGAGTCTAAATGAAAAAATATTATATGTATATATTGTAGAATCATTATCAAGTACAAATGCACAAACTGAACTTCAAACCCATGAAAGATAAATACAAGTCAGGTTTCTCTGTTAGATGAGAAGTAAAAAGATCTTGTCTCTTAAAGTGGACATCAAAATTATGGAGGAACAAAGAAACCTGTGTGTGAAACAAAAACTGATATTTTATGTTTTAAAAGAAACAAACAGGGTTCCTCCTGTTCAGTTAATATCATTCTCTGCCAGTTTCCAGGATATCTGAACATTCCTTCTTCTTGTCTTCAAACAGCTTATCAGAAATAAAACTCCAAAAATATACGGGTATTTTATTCCATGAAGGGTAAAAATATTTTTTTCATCTTTCTAAAGTATCTATTCACAAGTGTCCTAAATATAATGTTCAAGGGTCAAAGGTTAAGGATAGGTACATCAAAAAGGTCACAGAGGCCTTCACTTTCATCAAGGTTGTAGATATAGTCGTGGTCACCGGGTGGTGGAGAAAGTCTGAGCAATGGAGCAAACACTGGAGGGGAAAAAAAAAATCAAAAGGATTTTTGAAATACATTTATGAACAACACTTGAATTTGTTATCTCAAAATCACCAATTAAAATACAGAAAAAAATACAGCTATACCTTCTGAGGACATTAGTTCTTCTAAAAGTTCAGCACTCATACATTC
Source organism: Erpetoichthys calabaricus (assembly GCF_900747795.2). Classification (NCBI taxonomy): domain Eukaryota; kingdom Metazoa; phylum Chordata; class Cladistia; order Polypteriformes; family Polypteridae; genus Erpetoichthys; species Erpetoichthys calabaricus. Next base: position 71,318,374 of record NC_041402.2, read on the forward strand.
TGCAATAAAAATCAGAGTTTTAGTGTTAGTCTAAGATTAACCTTGCCAGATGAATCGCTCCTTGACATAATTACCAACATAAACCTTTTAAAAATTCATCTCAACTAAAGATTTGGAAGACTTTAGATATTAGGAAATCCTACCAAATGAGAAAAAAAAACATTTTCTTAAGTTCTGAAAGACTATACATATTTTATAAAACACTACAATGTACTTAGTACACATTTAACACTAGAATTACCAGAGTCTACGAAAAAACTCGTAGATCCGACCCACCTTAAAGCCGTTCTCACCTCTCCGCCAGCATCTTTTGTCTTCTAAATGTGCCGATTAAGACGAGCAGCAAAAAGCCGGCTATTCCATCCCCCACTGTCGCAGAACGTTCACTATGTTTTTCCAGCTCATGCCTTGTTTGATTATCTGGGAGTGACTGAACTGCTGGAGTTTTACAGTGGAAATAATAGATCGTTATTTGGAACACATGCATTTCATGTGTGTTCCGTTTCTACAGTAATCTGTGTAAACACATTTTTAAAACAAATGTTTTTCATATTTTAGTAGTAAATGACAAAATGTAGGCATAAACTGTATAATGTATGAAGCCTGAAGTCCAAAGATCAAGTAAACACTTTCACAAAAAGTTCAAGGAAGAGACAACAGCTTCAGTAGCATAGCGGTAAGATTTGCTGACTTGTAATCAAGAGTCCCCGGTTCGATCCCCACTCACTCCTATATTTGCCATTTTCAGTAGTGAGCTGCTCTTTTTGTTAATATTATACAGTACACACATACATTTGGTTTGTGTCTGTAACACACAGTGTGCATTTATAGGACATGTAAAATTTAACTTTTTTTTTTTAAACTTTTATTCTCTCTAAATCACGATCACGATATATACTACCGCCCCCCTACCCAGGGATCTGACGCTGTTATTTTTTTATTTGAAACGGAATAACTGGAGATGTGAGTGGTGTTTTGAGACAATGGAACTGAACATTCTCTCATTTGGAGGGATTAAAGCCGACACACAAACGCTGGCGAATCTGCCTTCTTCGTATCTCACCGTCACTTTATTTTTTTTTTATTCAGTTTTATTGAGTGTTCCTGCTCATTCTGAATTAGTGTGCACCGTATGGTGTATGATGTCAAAAAAAACAAAAAAAAACACAGAGGTTTTATGACCTGTATAGTACATTTTGGAAAACTTTGTGGCACGAATGCAACATTATTCATATTATTCATATTCATTAACATAACATCTTGCGGTTTGTAATCAGTGACTGTGGGTTTTTTTCCCCGATCTTGCCAGTCCCCACATGTTGATGTATGCTGTTTCTTTTGTACTCCAGGACATACTGAGGATAGAATAGTACAGAGCAGTAACTTCAGCGCTATATGCAATCATCAGATTCAAATGTTAACTGTACACACACCCGCAAGGATCGTCTTTCCTACATTTACAACTTGTGTACCTGTTACAATGTACTGTATACGCTTCTCTCTATGCTGTGGTTTCTATTACACACCTGAAAGAAAGAGACAATATATGTGAAAACATCATCGCACTAATGCAATATTATTTGAAAACGAACAGCGTCAGATCGGGTGTGGATTTATGCTGGCGCTATTACTGAAAGAAAAAAAGATCACCATGTGCGTTGATCCTGCAGCACTGAATAAGGTCACGCGCTCTAGCATTCACCCCGATCTGGCTCTAAGTAACAGCGCAAGTACAGACGCAAACCAAGTACAGTGCATCCAGAAAGTATTCACAGCGCATCACTTTTTCCACATTTTGTTATGTTACAGCCTTATTCCAAAATGGATTAAATTCATTTTTTTCCTCAGAATTCTACACACAACACCCCATAATGACAACGTGAAAAAAGTTTACTTGAGATTTTTGCAAATTTATTAAAAATAAAAAAATTGAGAAAGCACATGTAAATAAGTATTCACAGCCTTTGCCATGAAGCTCGAAATTGAGCTCAGGTGCATCCTGTTTCCCCTGATCATCCTTGAGATGTTTCTGCAGCTTAATTAGAGTCCACCTGTGGTAAATTCAGTTGGTTGGACATGATTTGGAAAGACACACACCTGTCTATATAAGGTCCCACAGTTGACAGTTCATGTCAGAGCACAAACCAAGCATGAAGTCAAAGGAATTGTCTGTAGACCTCCGAGGGGGAGAAGGGCCTTAGTCAGGGAGGTGACCAAGAACCCGATGGTCACTCTGTCAGAGCTCCAGAGGTCCTCTGTGGAGAGAGGAGAACCTTCCAGAAGGACAACCATCTCTGCAGCAATCCACCAATCAGGCCTGTATGGTAGAGTGGCCACACGGAAGCCACTCCTTAGTAAAAGGCACATGGCAGCCCGCCTGGAGTTTGCCAAAAGGCACCTGAAGGACTCTCAGACCATGAGAAAGAAAATTCTCTGGTCTGATGAGACAAAGATTGAACTCTTTGGTGTGAATGCCAGGCGTCACGTTTGGAGGAAACCTGGCACCATCCCTGATGGTGGTGGCAGCATCATGCTGTGAGGATGTTTTTCAGCGGCAGGAACTGGGAGACTAGTTAGGATAAAGGGAAAGATGACTGCAGCAAAGTACAGAGACAACCTGGATGAAAACCTGCTCCAAAGCACTCTTGACCTCAGACTGGGGCAACGGTTCATCTTTCAGCAGGACAACGACCCTAAGCACACAGCCAAAATATCAAAGGAGTGGCTTCAGGACAACTCTGTGAATGTCCTTGAGTGGCCCAGCCAGAGCCCAGACTTCAATCCGATTGAACATCTCTGGAAAGATCTTAAAATGGCTGTGCACCAACGCTTCCCATCCAACCTGATGGAGCTTGAGAGGTGCTGCAAAGAGGAATGGGCGAAACTGGCCATGGATAGGTGTGCCAAGCTTGTGGCATCATATTCAAAAAGACTTGAGGCTGTAATTGATGCCAAAGGTGCATAGACAAAGTACTGAGCAAAGGCTGTGAATACTTATGTACATGTGATTTCTCAGTTTTTTTATTTTTAATAAATTTGCAAAAACCTCAAGTAAACTTTTTTCACGTTGTCATTATGGGGTGTTGGATTAAATTTATTTTTTTCCTCAGAATTCTACACACATTTTGGAATAAGGCTGTAACATAACAAAATGTGGAAAAAGTGATGAGCTGTGAATACTTTTCGGATACACTGTATATGTGTGTACTGTATAATATTAACAAAAAGAGCAGCTTACTACTGAAAACGGCAAATATAGGAGTGAATGGGGATCATGAGTACATGTGCCTTCCCTGTTTATTTATATACTAGCCGACGCCCACCGTAGCATACGGCGGTGTAAGAATAGGAACGGAAAACGGTGAGAAAGGAATTCAGAAATCAAGAAGAAATAAATACTTCTTGAAAGATGCAGTTTGCATATAGAATATCCGGCCAAGCAGGATTACATGTGAAAGTGATAAATAAATCACGCTTTCCGAATTTACGTACTATGGCCATGGCATCCTGATAGTTCTGTTGCATGTATCTTGGACTTCCTGGAAATGTGGACGGTAATATGATCATTTTGCCTACACGAACGTTGTTATTTTCAGCGTTTGCTTGTAGTGCGTTTGATAGTTCAACGCGCAGATCTTGTTCATGTAATCTGAGATAGTTGAGACGCACGCCCTCTGTTTTACCATACGCATCTACGACGTACTGTTGGAATAGTTTGCTGCTGGAGTGCAAAATACTAAATGTATTCCTCATTGCTAATCTGTACGCGTAAAATTGGCATTGAGTAAGCCTTATTCGCTTGGCGGTTCTTTTATCGGGAACATGTTGTAAATCTTTGTGCCAGCCAATGTCTCCGTAAGGGAATAAAAGTGGGTAAACCATAGGATTGCAATTCATATTGAGCGTAGAAATCTGTTTACAGGAGTTACCTATGGGATAGATGCAAATGTCCCTTTCGGCAGGCATTTCGCCATCTTCTCCGACGAAAATCACTGCAACATCGGTGTGACATGTCAGGGCATTGTATTGTCGTAAATCCTGCCTAGGGGTTTCCTTGAAAACCATTCGTACAGATGCTGTTGGATTGGACTGAGCAATTTCATGCATGTGTTTGTATGATTTAGCGAAGGGGTTGATGGTTCTGAGCATGGAATCTAGCTGGAGAAGTACATTTTCACTGCATGCAGAATTTGCTTTATTTTGTAATCGTACTTTAGTAGCTTGCGCTGTGTCAAAAACATACAACTGTCCATATCCTGGAGAGGTAGAAGTGTTAGCATATAGTGGAGAGATTTGGTGATAAATTCGCCCGAGGAGGTTGAGTTATCTGTGCACCCATGGAAGCAAACTCTGCATGACATGGAAGACGACGAATAGGAATTGAGAAATGCCATGTCAGCTGCGTGTGGGCAGGACCGGTTTTGAAGTGGAAGCAGGACGAACCAGAAGAGAAATATATATATATATATATATATATATATATATATATATATATATATAGTGATGGATGGCCGGCGAGAGTTTCCGGCCCTCACCCCCAGGCCGCCAGGAGGAGCTCTCCCGACAGCATGGACATGCTCCGAATTCCAGCAGGGCCACATGGACTTTGTAGGTTTTACACACAGCCCTGCTGGATACCTTGGGAACCACCGGACGTCGCTCGAGGCTCGTGGACTCTTATGTGCCCTATAACCTGGAAGTACGTCCTGGTCACGTGAACAGGAGAAACGACGTACTTCCAGGTTGAAGAAAAGGACTTTTACCCAGACCTGGAAGTAATAAGGACTTGTGAACTGTTGGGCAGGAACATCTCCGGGTCAGGGGGTATAAAAGGACTCTGGGAAAGCCCAGACACTGAGCTGAGCTGGGAGGTAGGGTGGCGAAGTGTCTGGGAGAGGAGGATTGGTATTGTGATTGTAGAGAATAGTGTTTATTGATTATATGAGTAGTGTGGAGTGGAGGGTGCTTAGTGCACGTTATTATTAGACAATAAATAATAATTGTACTTTTACCTGGTGTTTGGAGTGGTACCTGAGGGTTCAAGAGGTCGATAAACGCCTCAACTGCTACAATATTTTATATATATATATATATATATATATATATATATATATATATATATATATATATATATATATATATATATATACTGTATATATAAAAGAGATATCTAGTGACTTTTCTGCCTGTCTGTCTCTCTATTACGCAGTGCTCTGTCTGTCTGTGTGTTATGGATCTAAAAAATAACAGTTATAAGGACACTTGTTAATGTTAATTGCAGTCTCAATTGTTAAAAAAATATTTTAAAAGGAGCATCCCACATGAAAATAACAATCTCATTAACTGACAGTGCATACCAATTGATAAATTTTATGTCCGTTTGAGGTTAAAAAGAAAAAAAAAAACATTTCTCCTCAACGGGGAATCGAACTAAGGTCTCTAAAGGACAGTAAGTCTGCTGCGCTCTGAGACAACAAATCTTACCTCTATGCTGCGGAAGCTGTTGTAGTGTTCTTGAACCTTTTGTGAAATTGTTTATTTGATGTTTGGAGTTTATGCCTACATTTTGTAACATTACTAAAATATGAAAAAGTTTCTGTTTTAACAATGTGTTTACACAGATTACTGTAGAAACTAAACACACATGAAATGCGTGTGTTCCAAATAACAATCTATTATTTCCACTCTAAAACTCCACTTCACTCCCAGATAATCAATCAAGGCATAAGCTGGGAGATGCTCATGCACGTTCTAAGTCGGTGGGGGGATGGAATAGCCGGCTGCTTGCAGCTTGTTTTTATCGGCACATTTAGAGGACAAAGGACACTGGCGGAGAGGTGCGAATGGTTTTAAGGTGGGCCGGATCTACAAGTTTTTTTCGTAGACTCTGGTAAGTGTTAATACTAAAAAAATAATAAAACTAAACATAAGGCACATACTTAGATATGAACAGAAACATGTGTTAGATCTTTGGAAAAAAAACAAAAAAAAAACACAAGAACCATTTAAGTAAAATTAATGGGGAAGCAAAGATGATGCCCATAATAAAACAATTCAGTAACTGTTGCAACTGTTTTTAGCTTTCTTACAGAAATTACTTCACAGACTAAATTCCAAATTTTATTGTAAATTTCACCATTAAGGATGAGACAAACATTCTTACGAAACATGCAAGTTTCTATCTTTATATTTGTAAATATTTACATACACAGTATAGTTTTATTCTGTATTACTAGTGCAGTAAAATTAGCTTAATACATACCTTTAGTAGGATCAAACATTTCTGACAATTCTTTAGGGAAATCCAGTACTGTTAAACAAACAAATTATAGTAAATATTTACACTAAATAGTATTTTACTTGCACAAACAAATGTATTAGAAAATAATTATTGCCTACTTTAAAAAGCAGAAAGCTCTTTCTCATATCTATCAGTGAGGCATAATAAACTTAAGATTTTTACAATATTTTTCCTAGGCTAGAAAGATATTACAATTTTGTAAATACACCTAGAAATCAAGGCATATTTATTATTTGAATTTAGTTAAATCCATATCACATTAGATGACTATTCTCAGGGATTTTCAGTCATTGCCTTTATTTTCATTATCCTAGCAAATCACAAACAGTCAGTGGTGAGCTCCTGTTAAGACCAGTAGTGTAATCTTACAGTACAGTACCCAACTACTCTCTCCAACTAGTCCAGGGGCGTCGAATTCCGGGCCTGGAGGGCCGCAGAGGCTACAGTTTTTCATTCTAACCCTTTTCCTAATCAGTGAGCAGTTTTTACTGCTAATTAACTCCTTTTCCCTTCATTTTAATCGCCCTGTTTTTAAGGATTCAGTCCTCTGAATTGATTTGTTTCTTCAATAAACGACAGCCAAACATAAATGACATGTGAAACGAGCCAACGGATGACCAGCTAAACTGGGATTTCAAACTCCAACCAATTTCACTCCAAATAGTCTCTTAATGAGAAGCTGATTCTTGCTGTTAATTAACCCCGTTATTTAATTCAGTGGCTTGTCGCTGCTCTCATTCTGCCACAGCAGACATTTCCAAATCTAGTGATTTTTCTGTTTTTTCTAAGAACATTTTCATAATGTGTTGGTGACCTGAGAGATCAGCCTTACTGAGACCTTCACCTTTATTTATTTTCAGATATTGTGTGATGAGCACAGGTGAGCTGGTCATATGGTGGCTTGTTTGATGTCTCACTATTGTTTGGCTACTAATTAAGGAAAAAGAGACAATTAAGGGGCCTGAGTCAAGTTAATTAGCAGTAAAAACGGCTCACTAATGAAGAAGATGGTTAGAATGAAAACATGCAGCCACTGCGGCCCTCAAGGACCGGAGTTCGACACCTGTGAACTAGTCCATGACTAGGTTAAATTGTGTTAAAGTTAAGAACTTAGGTGTGATTATGGACTCTGATTTAAACTTTAAATCACACATTAACTATATTACTAGGACTGCCTTATTCACTTAAATATTGCAAAAGTTAGAACTCTTAAAATATTGGAAGACACTGAAAAATTAACTCGCATTTTTGTTTTTAGTCGAATAGATTACTGTAATGCTTTCCTAACAGGACTACCTAAGAAAGACATCAACCAGTTGCCAACGGTTCCAAACGCAGCAGCTAGAATCTTAACCAGGAAAAGATAATCTGAGCACACCTCACCAATTTTAGCATCATTATTATAGTTACCTGTGTCCTTTAGAATAGATTTTTAAAATACTGCTAATTATATAAAAAGCTCTAAATAATCTTGCGCCCTCATATATTTTGGAATGCCTGTCCCCTTACATCCCCAGTCATAACTTAAGACTGTAACACTGGTTTGCTTATTATTCTGAGAGGCAAGCATACAAAAATTGGTGAGGTGGCCTTTTGTTGTTATGCACCAAAAATCTGGAATACTTCACCAATATACATAATCAAGGCTAATATTATTGACCTATTTAAAAAACTATTAAAAACCCACTTTTTCAATTTGGACTTTTCTTAATTCACTTCTGCTCTACTCCTAGTACAGTAGATTACATATGCATTGCAATATCATCAAGGATGTGCTATCACTATTAATCCCTACTTTTCTCTTTTTTCTTTTCTAGTTTCTCTGTGGTGGTGTTTTATGCCACAGACGCTGCGGCTTTGTGCTCCCCGAATAGGTGCTCTTTTCTGCTATTATTGATCTTAATATTGACTTTCATCGTTTTACACACGGAAGCAACCATCCACTACAGTCGTCAAAAGCTTCTACAGATCGGCTCTAATAGCAAAGATAATTATTATAACACAGAAGCAATACCACAGGAGATTCTCAGATCACCGGGACTTACATTGACTCATACACTTGGAAGACGACGACACAGGGAGAGGAAGCAAAAAAGAGGCAAGCGAGCAGGATTACTAGCTAGGCTAAAGGCTGCTCCGCATTAAACCCCTCTTCCTAGCGTTCTTCTTGCGAATACTAGATCACTCGCAAATAAAATAAGCGAGCTCAGACTGATATTTCCACACGTAAAACTACAAGGGACTGTTGTCTTTTGATTTTTTCAGAGACGTGGCTGGAACCCACCATACTGGACAGCAGATGAACTTGCAGGTTGCACGCTCCATCGAGCCGCTCGAACCGCCCGATTCCGGTAAGAAAACAGGTGGAGGACTGTGTGTCTATACTAATAATGCTTGGTGCACTAATATAACTAGAATCAACAAGTTTTGTTGTCCGGACATGGAATATTTGATGCTAAGATGCCGACCGTTTTACCTACCAAGAGAACATACCGTCGTTATTGTTACGGCAGTATACATACCTCCTCAGGCTAATGTTAAGTCAGCGCTTGAAAAATTGTTTGACGGTATCAGTCAAACTCGCACCCTGATGCAGTTTTTATCATTGCTGGGGGATTTTAATCAAGCAAATCTTAAGGATGTATTCCCCAGATTTTATCAGCATGTACAGTAAAACCAGAGGGGAAAACACCTTAGACCACGTCTATACAAACATAAGAGACGCCTATAAGGTCATTCCATGCCCCCACCTTGGCAAATCTGATCATCTCTGTTTGTTTCTTGTTCCAGCACACAAAGCCCTTATCAACAGTCCTAATCCAATTAGCAAGACTGTTAAAGTTTGGCCTGAAGCTGCCATTTGCCAATTCCAGGACTGCTTTGAACAAACAGACTGGAATATATTTTTTCATCAGACAGACTTAGAGACATACTTCATCTGTGCTGACATATATTAATTACTGTGTGGACAATGTCACTGTCAACAAAAGGATTAAGGTCTACCTAAATGAGAAATCATGGATGAATAGTGAAGTCAAACAGCTGCTCAGGGAAAGGTACAAAGCCTTTAAATTAGGAGACACCTCAGCCTATAAAGCTGCCAGAGCTAACCTCAAGAAGGGCATCAAGTATCCTAAACTAATGTACAAACAGCGGATTGAGGAGGACTTTGACAGTAACTCAGACTCACAGCGGATGTGGCAAGGCATCCAATTAATCACGGATTACAAAAAGAAAAATGACATACAATACACACTGGCCAATAACAATGCCAGCCTAGCAGAGGAACTTAACAGTTTCTTTGCACGGTTTGACAAGGACAATAACCAGAGTCAGCTTTGAGCTGACCGGAGACTCACAGTCTTTGGTCATACACATACATGATGTGCAGCGGGCACTCAAAAACATCAATACAAGGAAGACAGCAGGTCCTGATAATGTGCAAGGACATGTGCTCCACAGGCCTGCGCTGATCAATTAGCGGAGGTATTTACACACATATTCAAACTCTCTCTCTCCTCAGGTGTAGTCCCCTTGTGCCTGAAATCCACAACCATTGTACCTGTTCCCAAAAAGCCGAGGATAACCTGACAATGACTATCGACCAGTTGCTCTCACCCCTGTCATCGCAAAGTGCTATGAACAACTGGTAATCACCCACATCAAAGCCTCCATCCCAGCTGATCTACCAACACCAGTTTGCCTATCAGTCAAACAGATCAACTGAAGACACCATCTGTGTGGCTCTACATGCTACCCTCTCACATCTGGAAAAGCCCAACACCTATGTTAGGATGCTCTTCATTGACTACAGCTCTGCATTTAATACCATCATACCTAACCAGCTGATCCAAAAACTTTATGCACTAGGACTTGCTCCATCCATATGCAACTGGTTACTGGATTTTCTCACCAACCGCCCCCAGTCTGTCAGGATGGGCAAACACATATCTTCCACCCTTACCCTGAGCACTGGTGTGCCGCAAGGATGTGTACGAAGTCCCCTTCTCTATGCACTCTTCACCCATGACTGTCAACCCATCAACCGATCAAACATTATTGTTAAACTTGCGGATGATACGACTGTCATCGGGCTTGTAACAGACAACAATGAAGCTGCACATAGGGAAGAGGTTCAGAATCTGACAGCATGGTGCAACACCAACAACCTGGTCTTACATACCAAAAAGACCAAAGAGTTATTCTGGACTTTAGCACTACTAAAAAGACCAATCACAGTCCAATAACTATCAATGCAGATGCTGTGGAGAGAGTTTCCAGCTTTAGGTTTCTAGGAGTCACCATCTCAGAGGACCTGTCCTGGTCTGACAACAACTTGGCTGTAATAGGCAAAGCACAACAACGCCTCTGTTTTCTCAGGAAGCGAAGGAGAGCTGACCTACCCCAGAAGCTGCTGGTTAATTTCTATTGATGCACTATAGAGAGCATCTTAACTAACTGCAGGATGGCCTGGTACAACAGCCGCATCAAGGCTGCTAAAGAAGCCCTGCAGCGGGTAGTAAAAACAGCAGAGGCCATTACTGGAACTGAACTGCCATCACTCGAACTCTCGTATAAGACTCGCTGTGTGAGAAGGGCCAAAAACATTCTCGAGGACAAAACTCACCCTGGAAATTCTTTGTTTGAGCTCCTCCCGTCAGGAAGACACTTTAGGTTGATCCGTGTACCAAGGTTATTATAGTTAACGAAAACTAAAATCAAAACTGAAACTATTATTAAAAAAACATTTTCGTAAACTGAAATAAAATAATTAACAAAACCGAAATGAAAAACTAAAACTAAACGAAACTATTAAAGTACCTGGAAAGACTAACTGAAATAAAATAATAATTTACTAAAATATTTTTAGTTTTCGTTTCTGAATGAATATTCTTGCCATTAGTCCTTAACCCTTGTAAGTTTTAACTCTTAAACAGAAAGTCATCCACCACAAGCCGCCCGCACATTTTCATCCAGTGAACGGCGGCTGGTGACGGAGGGCGGCCGTTCACACAGCATTTGTGGTGACAGAGCAAGCTGAGTGCAAGTGCGTAAAGCGTGAGAAATAGAAACCGATTTGCGTGCCGCCTTTCTTTGCACTTGTTGTATATCAAGATGTAATTCAAACAGCTGAAATCAGAATGTGCTTGTCAACAAAACATTTACCATATGAACAGAAAAATCATGAGTGAGTAACGTTTCAGTTTATTTCTCAGGTGTTTGCTTTTTGTTGACAGCAATTCACCTGCCACTTCGCACTGGAGAAATCATTTTTGCTTTCTCATATACGAAGTATAGAGAAAGTATAGTAATCATGAAAAAATTCCACCAAGTTATTTTGATGAATCTTGATGTTATAGACTAACCAATGTCCAACAATATTGTTCTTTGGAATTGTGTGTGTGCGCGCGCGCGTGTGTGTGTGTGTGTGTGTGTGTATAAACACGATAACTCAAAAACTCAACTAGATAGATGGATGAAATTCGGCATGTGGTTGTTACGCCACAATTATAGATCTGTATTAACTTTTGGGCCAAATCCATCACCCAGAAGTGGTAATTTACCTGAACACATACTCGATTTTTTTTTTAAATTTATACAGCTGCAGAGTCCGATTTGTTCAATTTTACTTTTATAATAATTGTTCAATATATTATTAATTTGATTTGTTGTTGATGGTTCCTTAATGTACATAATATAAAAATATAATCATTGTCTTGCAGTTTACTCCTCAAATGTCCATCCCCATATCTGAGTATAGAAGAAAATCGAGGGGAGAGCACTCCCGGTTTTTGAAAATAAAACGGCACTGAACGAGAGACTGACTAGGTCATCATACAAGATCAGCATATTGTTGCTGACCAGTCACTTTTGCTTTAAAAACATTGTTTAACAACAAAGCGATACAAACAAAGGTAGACAGTTTGACAAGTGATGAAAAACTAAACATACTAATGGGTTTTTGTATTTATTCCATATTTATTAATTTATCTTTTTCAGTTCATATTCACAACTCAAAATACCTGATATTGTGAAAGTACAGTAATCCCTCGCTATATCGCGCTTCGCCTTTCGCGGCTTCACTCCACCGCGGATTTTATATGTAAGCATATTTAAATATATATTGCGGATTTTTTGCTGGTTCGCGGATTTCTGCGGACAATGGGTCTTTTAATTTCTGGTACATGCTTCCTCAGTTGGTTTGCCCAGTTGATTTCATACAAGGGACGCTATTGGCAGATGGCTGAGAAGCTACCCGGCTTACTTTTCTCTCTCTCTTGCGCTGACTTTCTCTGATCCTGACGTAGGGGGATTGAGCAGGGGGGCTGTTCGCACACCTAGACGATAAGGACGCTCATCTAAAAATGCTGAAAGATTATCTTCACGTTGCTATCTTTTGTGCAGCTGCTTCCTGAAACGACATGCTGCACAGTGCTTCGCATATTTAAAAGCTCGAAGGGCACGTATTGATTTTTGATTGAAAAACAAACTCTGTCTCTCTCTCTCTCTTTCTGCTCCTGACGGAGCTGCCGCCTTCAACAGCTTTGTGCCGCGGTGCTTCGCATACTTAAAAGCAAACAGCCCTATTGATTTGTTTGCTTTCCTCTGTCTTTCTGACAGACTCTGCTCCTGACACGCACTCCTTCGAAGAGGAAAATATGTTTGCATTCTTTTAATTGTGAGACGGAACTGTCATCTCTGTCTTGTCATGGAGCACAGTTTAAACTTTTGAAAAAGAGACAAATGTTTGTTTGCAGTGTTTGAATAACGTTCCTGTCTCTCTACAACCTCCTGTGTTTCTGCGCAAATCTGTGACCCAAGCATGACAATATAAAAATAACCATATAAACATATGGTTTCTACTTCGCGGATTTTCTTATTTCGCGGGTGGCTCTGGAACGCAACCCCCACGATGGAGGAGGGATTACTGTAATCCATTAGCAGAATTATATTTTAAAATATTTGTCTCCCTTTTTTCAATGTCTTTCTCTCTCTATCAAAATAGATAGTTGAAATATCATATTCTTTTTGTTCTTAACATCAGCCTTATCAAACATATTGCATACCAGGGATTTTTCCTGCCTTGCATCCAAACCTGCTGAGGTAGATTCCAGATTTCCTGCAATCCTACTTTGGATAAACAGGTTTAGATAATGTATTTGTTGTTCTTAATCTCAGACTCTCTGAGATCTCTGTTGTTTTATGCCTGTCCGTACTCCTATTACCTGCTCTTGCTCTGCTCATTATGGACTTACTGTCCTTTATGGTGGTCTATTCAAGTCTCACTGCCCCTAACCTTGTTGTTCTATGTTTCCCTGAATACAGCTAGGTGGGGTCTGCACACTCATTCAAGTCTAAGAGCCGTGTTCTTCCTAAGCCCCTGTGATTTTCATGAGAAAATATTTTTAAAATGATAAAATTGTTCATATTCAGTGTCTAGTTTTGATTATGCTTGTTTTTATCAGACAAAAACAAAACCAGATAGTAAACCAGGCAGTGTAGTAAGCTTCCACTAACATTAAACTCATATCCAAATCTGTTAAGTGTACAGTTCTGTCTGATTGTGACACAAAACTAACTCCGTAGATGCTCCATGCCATAAATACTAAAACTAAAACTGAAGCTAATATATATAAAATAAAATAGAAATGTCTTTGTGAAATAAAAACTAAACTAAAACTAAAAATACACAATGAAGGAAAACTAAAACTAAACTGAATTTCCAAGTAAGGTCAGAAAAAATATAGAAATAAAAACTAATATAAAAAGACAAAACTATAATAACCTTGCCCTGTACACACAAAGACTAAAAAAAGAGCTTTTTCCCATCTGCCATAAACTTTCTGAACTTTGAATCTCCTCAGTCTGAGATCATTTTTAAATGAACATGTGCAATAAGCTATATTGGTAATGTGCAATATACTAATGTAATACAATATATAATATGTAATGTACTATTCATTGACAGGTGCAATAACAATTTATGCTGCTGTACTTTGAGCAATAATAATTTGCTGTGGTTATTTGATCACTTAACATGGTATACAACATATTTGGAATTATTTGACTTTTCTTTAAATGCACCTTGGGGCTGTCACAAAAAGTAATTTCATTGTGTTACACAATGACAATAAAGTGCTTGAACTTGAACACTACCTGATCACAGTACTATGCAGCCTCTTGTGATGATGGAATGAAAGTTGATACTCTAACTGTATGTGAGACTCACTGCATCAAATGGTCTAAAATGAAGACTAAAAAATAATAAGACTAAGTTTAGCACCTTTATGTTAGGTAGAATGACCAGTGCAGTCTGGGAGATCTTTTGGACTGGCCTGGAACCCCTGCAGCTTTTTTTTTTCCTCCAGCATCTTGCCCCTGGAGATTTCTTTTTTCTGTCCTTCCTGGCCATCGGACGTTAGGATTGGATTTATCTTACTAGACTCAAAAAAAACCCAAAAACTTATCTTCCAATTAGGATTCTACTACTTGTATATCTGTATTATGTAAATGCATATTGATTCTTTATAAATTATTCTTTATATATTATTTATTTAGCTATATATAACTATTTCTAACTTTGTTTTTTTTTTCTTTGTAACTCTTCTTTCAAATTGTGTAGAGCAGTTAGAGCTACATCCCTTGTTTGAAAATGTGCTATAGAAATAAAAATGTTGTTGTTGTAAAGGCAGGGTATGTCTGCATGAGAGTTGACCACCAATGAATGCTCATTCAGAAGTTCAATGCAAATAATGCAGCAACAAGGAATAAGGAATGTGCTTTTTTGCACTTCACAAGTGTTAGTCTAGTGTTTGTCTAACTAAAGTTGTGTAATGTGACATTGGCTAAGTGGAAGTGTAACATAACAAATATACCTCTTAGAAACTCATACATCCCTAAAAATATATATATTATTACTTCTGTGGAATAATTTTTGGTATTCAATTCATAAACAAAGACTTATAATTTCAAGATAAAAATAAATCTATTTTTAATTTTAAAAAGGTTTTCAAATTATGAATTGATACTTGAGAGCTTGCAAAAGCAACCCATCTCAGTAAAAACTAAGAGCAATTAACAGCACGAAGTGACGTCAAATAGAGTCATCGAAGGTTATAATACTGTTGATCTCACTGTAAATTTAACAAAAGTGTATATTGCTAGGCTAAAGTAATACTTGATCCTTTTAAATTTTATAACCATAGTCTAAACTATTAATGTTACGAAGAATTAGTAGGAATACACTTTTTAACTAACCTTCACTGGATACTCCAGTTTGTTTTCTCCCATATGTCAAAAAGATGCACGTTTAGGTGATCATAAACTATGAAAACACCCTGAATGAGTAAGTGTGGGTGTGTGCAGGAGTGCACTATGCAATAGGCTAGCATGTCATTCAGTGGGGGATTCTAGTTTGAAGTCAATAGTACCAACGTAGGCTCTGCTTTCCCCAAATTGTTTTGAATTTAGCAGTTGTGAAATTGAACAATTTAAACAGTTTTAATTTTAACTGCATCACTAATCCCGATATAAATTAATTATAAAAGAATACAAGAGAAATGTGCTACTTGAGTATGTTTGAAAGTCAAATAACTGCTGATGCAATAATTTGGGGAAGATGTCATTTTACATTCATAAAGTGGTTAACATGATGAGACTGAACGAAAAGATCCTGATTTAAGCTGATGCAAAGATCACAAACAATTCATATCTAAAATACATTTAAGCTGGAAGACCTTGTTACTCATTATGGTGAGTAACTTCTGGGTTTCTAGGCATCTGTTTTGGGAGAAGTGTTCAAGTTTAGCGATTGTACTTGTGCTTTTTATATCGTTATAAAGTTGATTTTACTGCTTTGTGTTTTAAATCCAACAATCCACCCATGTCTGTTTGGTTTAACAAGTGCCACCCCACGCTTTGTGGCTCTCAATTGTGCTCACTGCTGCTCCCTACTTAAGGAGGCTTAGGGTGCTGTTGAGCAAGCATCAGCCCTCCTTTTGTAAAACTGCCTCTCTGCTTAGCCAAGTTACTTTTCTTTTGTTTTCCTATCAATGTCTTCAACATGTGTCAACAACACATTCCCGTTATTAAACACAAGACCTTTCTCTCTCCCCTTTAGCAGGAGAGGGAGTAACCCAAACAACCTTTGTCCTCTGCCTCAAGTCACCACTTCCGGGTACTCTTCTCCTTTGGCTTGTGGAACTGCCAGTCTGCGGTCAACAAAGCAGACATTATTCTCAAAGGGGTCTCCAAGTGGTTACTCTGACAGGGACAAGGATTCCACCGGAAAACACTGTAAAACCGACAGTACTTTCCTCTGCTTTCAATTTCTCCACCTCTTGCAGCTACAATGACAGAGGCAGGGGGGACAGATATTCTTACTTCTAACAGCTGGAAATTCACCCCTCTGGGTAATGTAAGCAATTTCACTACTTTTGAATATCATGCTATTATTGTCTCCTTTCCAATTAACATGACCATTGCTGTTGTTTATCATCCTCCAGGTTTGCTTAGGATCTTCCTTGATGAGGTGGATAAACTGCTCTCTCCCAGATGACGGCAGCCCACTTCTAATTCTTGGAGACCTGAACAGCCCTCCTGCTGCAGACTTTCTCACTCTTCTTTCTTACTTCAGCATCATACAGCTCCACACCCCCACCAACTCACAAGGTTGCCAATCTGTTTGACCTTGTCCTCTCCTGCACTCCCACAAATGCACCTGTTACTCCTCTACACGTCTGACCACTTCTTCATTCAGTTCTCTGTGACGATGCGGGTTCTGCTTCACGCTCCCATGCAGCTTCAGGGAGCTCTGAACCCGACACCGTCGGTAATGTTACAGATGAGCTCGGCAGTAAGGCACAACAAATGGAGCAAGGGGATGGTGTAAAAGTGCAAAGTGCTTTTATTATAAAGAACAAAGTGTCCATCCAAATAAATAAATAGTGTAGTGTATCACAGTCCTTCAATAAATAAATAATCCCATAAAAATAAGTGCTGAGTGGAGGTTAAAACACAATAGAAAAACTCTTTAAAAAAACCAACGACCGGAAGCAGTCCTTTAAAACAACACAAAGCCCGGTGTCTTCATTTACCTGGCAGCTCCCCTGCTTCTCCCATCTGGGCCCCACAACACGAGAGTCACCCTACCAGCAGCTGACCATCTCTCTCCGCTCATCTGGTCTGGAGGCTTCCCGATCCCTGGCTTCAATTCTGCACTCTCCAGACTGAGACTTAGGTTCCCCAAAGGCCAGGACGCTCACACTGGGGAAACCATCACCCAAGCCTTCCGACTCCCGCTGCCTTCTCGGCCTTATGCGGCCAGCCGTCTATCACCGGTCACTCCAGCTCCTTGTTCACTCAGCTGGAGTGACCGCTTCCTTCTGCCCCACCGAGTGTCGGCCCAACACCCTTGCTAGAGCTCACTGTCCAGCTGCCTAGCTGCCTGCCTGCCTGCGAGCGCTCGCTCACACCGGCTTCCTCTCCTCCTCGCTGCTTCCCACAACCTCTGTTTCTTTCTCCTTTTTTTCCCCCCTCACGCTTCTATTTAAGAAGAGGACGTGGCAGCTGTGGCAATCAGCAGCCCCCGGGAACAATTACGGATGCGGATGGTTTCTCCCCTGTGCACTTAGGTGAGAAACGCCCCCATCACAAATTCCCCAGGAATCTCTTCAGCCACACAACCATGCCCCCTCACTAAGCTGCGAGTGCAGCAATTAATTATTTTAAAAGCATCCTCTTGACATGAACTGTGGACCTGCTATACCAAATTCTCTCTGCTGCTTCATTCTTCTCCTCCCAGCACTGTAATCTTCTGCCAACAGCCCCATTCCCCTCTCTCTAACCCATTTCTCTTCCATGATCTCCTCTGCTCTCCCTCTTCCTGACCACTTCTCTCTTGACACCAACACCACCATAAACATCCTATGCTTGACTCTGCACGTGGGAGAGCCTCCTGTCCCTGGCTTTCACAAGCACTCTGTAATCAAAAAACTGACCTCAGGACAGCTGAAAGGAAATGAAGGAAGTCAAAGGTTCAGATAGACCTGGTTAAGTATCAATCCCTTCTTGCATCTTTTTCTTAAGGCACCATCAACGCTAAGATAAAGTTCTACCAGACTAGAATTAAACACCAACCCTGACACATGCTCACTATCCTCCACATTCACTTCCCTTCTTAATCGTCCTCCAATCACCCCAAACCTGCATGTCCGCTGATGAATTCGCCACCATTGTTCAGGATAGGGTGGCCGCCATCAGCAGTCAGTTCTCACCCTCGCTGCTACCCATTATGCCTCCTTCCAAACATTACCAAACGTTCTCCACATTCTCTCCACTGTGTCTTGGACATTTCCAACTTTGTCCTTAATCAACCCACTACCTGTCCACTTGACCCTCTGCCCTTAGATCTCCTTCAGGCCATCTCCAACTCACGTTTTCCTGCAATTACACACTCCTGACCATCTTCAAAAATGCTCTGATAACCACACTTCCCAAAAAAAAAAAAAAAAAACCCACAAAATTGTACGACTTTCTAGAGCTATCAACATGTCATCAATCCTGCCTTTGACACAGTTAACCACAACATCCTTCTTGCCACACACTCTGACACTGGCATCACTGAATATCTTCCCAGACATCCTACATCTCAGGAAGATCCTGGTCCTAGTGAGAAGAGCTGTCAAAGGCACACCAGATATGCACAGGTGTATCCCAAGGATCAGTGCTGGGTCCCTCTAATTTTCTCTTTGTACATCACCTTACTGGGCTACATCATATAACTGTTCTCTTATAATGCTGATGAAACACAACTGTACCTGTTGTTCTCTCTGGAGGACACTACGTGATCAGCTAGAGTCTGTGCATGTCTTACTGATATTTCCACCTGGATGAAGGACCACCATCTACAGCTCAACGTGGCAAAACCTGAGCTTCTTGTGATCCCTGCCAACCAGTCTGTTCAACTCCACATCTCTGTACAGCTTGGCTCACTCCTGCTAATACTTGCCAAGTTGGTATGTAACCTTGAGGTGGAGATTGATGAACAGCTATCTTTTTTGACCACATTTCTACTGTCTCTCGTTCATCCAGGTTCACGCTGTACAATATTCGCAAATTAGTCCTTATCTGACAGAGTATGCAGCACAATTTCTGATCCAGGCTCTGATCTTGTTGTGTCTGGACTACTGCAACTCACTTCTGGCATGACTACCCGCATGTGCTATCAAGCTGCTGCATATGATCCAGAATGCAGCAACCTAGCTTCTGTTTAGCAAGACGAGACAGGCACATATCACTCCTCTCTTCAGGACAGTAAGCTTGCTCCCTGTATCTGCACACATTAAGTTCACATCCCTGATGCTTGCCTACAGAGTAGTCAGTGGGTCAGCACCCATGTGTATGGGGACACTGGTGAGGTGCTATGCTCCTTCTCGCCAACTCAGGTCTGCCAGTGAACAGCATCTGGTGACGCCACCTCTGTGTGCTATCAAGTCTCAATTCAGACTCTTCTCCTGCATAGTTCCCAGTTGGTGAAGCTTCCTAGCTTCCTGCCTCCATCTGTACTACTGACTCCCTCAAAGTATTTAAGAACCATCTGAAGACCCATCTTTTTTGTAAATACCTATGTAATTGATTGAATAGAAGAAAAAAATAAACCAAACTTTGTTCTGTGATCTTTTATATTGTTGGTTAATATGTTATTTAAATTTAATTGCTTTATCGATTATAATCTAGGATTATAAATTATTAGTAATTACTTCTTTTCACTTGTGGCAATCAACATTTGTCACCTCTACTATTACACTTGCTAAAGAAACAGGCCCTAGCCTAATGTTAATTGATTATTTTTTAAGTCGCTTTGGAAAAAAAATATCTGCTAAACAAACAAAAGTTAATGTTATTAAGTGTATCACAAAACTGAGAAAGTGTCCAATGTTCAGAAAGATCTTGAAGTTCAAATAAATTGTAGCTAACAACTAAATGCACACAAATCTAATACTATTTACCTTTCCTCTATAAACTGCCACTAAGCCAGGCTCAAAATATACACATTTAATGAGACTTAAGAAATGCAGCTGCAAAATAACAGTAAAGAGCTACATTTGCGTGCATACACCCCCCCCCCCCCCCCCCCCCCCCCCCAACCCTTCCTGCCATTACTTTAAATACGATAAACCAACTCTCCCTAAGGGGAAATTTCAGTAACCGTTTTCCCCTCCTAACGCTCTGACAACCATCTGTTTCTTTTATCAGTACTCCTCTACACTTAGAAAAGTTTTGAAAAAAATCATAGGACACAAGAAAATACAGATAATAAAATGTCAATGAAAGCATCGCCATTTATATTGTAATACTTCATATGATTCCTGAAACACAGCATCTGACAATTTTAAAAAAAATCCATTTTCCATTTGTTGAAGCTCACCACTATAACAGTCCTATACCTTGAATAATTATCACTTTTATAATTCAATGACTATACATTACAGTTTTGTATAAAACAATGCTACTTTTGTTGTTGTTGTCACATATGCAGTTTATTCCGTTTTGGTCTGTGGTTGTTTTCCTCCACAAAAATCAGTCAGGCATTCAAATGTTATAGACCATGAAACAAGGATTCTTTTAAAAACCAAAAAGCCTGGCAAGTCCAGTATTAATCATAACAAATTTTCCATTGCTTTCTGTTTAGAGTTCATTGGTTTACTTACCAAAAAACAGCAAAACAAGACCCCCTTTCCAGAAGCAAAGCTAGACTATATTCATTGTCTGACTGCTAATGTGGCTCTTTCATTTAACTTAAGTTCCTAAAAAACACAAAGTGACCCAGCTAAAGAAAATCCCTGGGAAATATCCTTCATTCATTAATTTAATGATACAGCTCATACAATGGAGGAAGGCTGGAGGCTATCCTGCTTGCACCCAGCATGTCTGAGATGTGCAGTGCACCTGGAGACACCTTTGTTCAAATAGAAAGAAAGTACAAGCTCCACATAGGCAGTGCCTGGGCTGGGACTTCAAATCAGTCTTATGTAGATATGAGGCAGTAGGGCTAAACACTGCAACACTCTTCATCCTACCCTTCACTTGACATAGGGTTGGGGGTGAGGAGTTTGAATAAATAAAAGGGATATTATTCTACTACATTTTGAACATGTGTAAATATCCTTGGCAGTAAAAGGGGACATCTTACATATTTGCCTCACTTATATAACTCAGTTCTAATATGGACAGGGAAATGTGCATACAAATTACAATCTTTTATACCGTTGGTAAATAAAAATGTAATATTTCAAAATCTTGTTAGCCTCCTAAAATTGTGACACTGGGATGTTAAGGATCAAGTCTTAATAGGTAATAATGGCTTATTAGCCTTGACACTGGCATTTTAAGGATTTAGCTACTCATAGAGGTAACCATGGTGAACCGGTTAAAGAGAAACGTTTAGAAAAATGAGCAATTCATAAATGACTCTCATTAATGACCACTACAGTTATATCAGGGAGACTAGGATAAAAACTTGGAGCCAAGCTTAAAAGTGGGCTTTGTAAATAAGCACCCAGTACCTGCAAGACCCAAGTAGCTCATTTGGGCTCAACCTAAAAATGCTGTGTTGAGTTATCATGTAGGCTTACAACATGCAAGGAAGAAGAGTAAGAATTATACACAGGGTGACATAGATAGCAGACAGAAGCAGAATGGATTCAAACATACACTAACCCTTGCTATAGAAACTGGCTTTTGAAATGTGTAAAGTAGTTTCATTGACAGGAAAAAGAAAATATGCAGAAGGTGAAAAATACAGGCTAGGCACAGCTGGACTCACATTTATGCACACAACTGCCTCTGGAACTAAACCACCCAATTAAGGGTTGTCTTCCCACAGCCCTCCAGCTACATGCTATACAGCCAGGAGTTTGTGACTTTCTCATTCAGTTAGCCTTCTATACAAGTTGCAACACTGATTGTTTGCATGTACATGACAAATAACTAGATGAATGGCAAATCTGTTGAACAGACCTGAAAGATACAAATGGGTAAGGAAGGAAAGGTAATGCCTGGGGTGATGGGGTTGGGTAAATCACTGGAACCTTCTTTTAGGAATAAGTTCAACTCTGTTTTCCAGAAGACAGATTCACCTGTATCTTGAGGGAATGGAATCTGAACCGAGTCTGCCTAAGTAGTTAAGGCAGTTGCAAAGTCCCATGGGCATATGGTAATTGGTGCCTGTCAATAGGGCAACCTTAAGGCCTATTGATGGACACTAGAAAGGTCCTTCAGTGCAATCAATGTTAGTGTAGGAGAGTCTACATTTGACTTGGGAGGTACCAGCGGATAGAAAAGACAGCAGAATGATGTTCAAACAGCTGCAAATAAGTTTTTTGAGCCACACAGAGGCTTAGGGAGGGTATGGGATTATGACTAATGTATTTTTAGAAACTAAGGAAGGGAAGGGCTGATCTCAGGTGGGGATATTTTTCGAGAGGTGAAAAGAGCATATTAAGAATCTGTTAAGAATTTATATTAAGAATTAATATATATTAATAGAGAATTAATATAAGAATTGGTGCATATGCTCTTGCCTGAAGAGAGAGGCATCGCCAGTTGCATCAAATGCAATAATTATAAAATTGTAGTGGGAAACCCTAGGGAGTGCATAAGATGAGACTGGAAATGCTAAAAGCACTGGATATTGCTTACAGAGGCAGGTTAAATGCCATGAGACTGGCAAACTGGGGTGGTGGTCCCCATCTATAAACAGGGAGCAAGAGGTTATGTTCCAGTTAGCAAGGAATAGAATGCCTGCCTAGGAATGTTTATGCTATGGTACTAGAATAGAGATTCCATGACTTCATCCAAGAATCTAAACTTGGACTTAGGAGAAGCAATGTGAAGATATTCTGTCCCGGCTGTGAGTCAGTGGACCAACTTTTTGCTCTGCTACATATCTGCGGTGTCATGGAAAACATCTTATCTATAGGTTTCTTTGGGCAGAAAACCTTATGATTAGGGAAACTTATCTGTGGAAGATTTGAAAGAGTATGGGGTTTTGGTGTTGGGTGCTGCATGCTGTATGGTTTATTTATTTTTAGGGAAAAAGCCAAGAATTGTGTACAGTAGAATCATAATTAGCCAAAGTAACATTGACCAATGCTGCCCTTGGATAAAACAGATGGCCACTCTAGTGGCAACCCTGCACAGAAAAGGTGGGAGCCAACACAGAGAAATATTAATCAACGTCATCAGGGAAACACAACGCTCTCAGACATGGGCTCTGCACAGCTGAAGATTAGTGGATTCCATTTACCTCATGTTGCAAAGTGCTCGCCTCTGAGCCAGAGAACGTGGGTTTCACCACAACACAAATATTCGAACCAAGATGCTTCATGAGGTGATTCCACAGTGATTCAATTGATGAGAAGGAAAGGATTTGGCACAGGTGTAGTGTAGTGGCCACATCGCACAGAGAAGGTGGGAGCGGACAAAGAGAGATCGTCCGATGTCACCAAGGAAACACAGTGGTCAGAGACAGGCTCTGTGTGTCTGATGGATGGAGTTCTCTATTTAGCTCGTGCTGCAAAGTTTTTACCTTTGAGGCAGAGAAAGCGGGTTCACACTGGCAATTTACCCTTACACTTTGATATTTATAAACATAAAAATCCTAATTGAGCATGTGTACATGGTCAATGCTGTCAATGTATGGACAATAGCTAAAGGGTGCAGAAGGGGAAGGGTGAGTAAATCATCCACACATTCCCACAGATTAAAAGTATAATACTTGCATGCTAGCTAGAGTAGTCACAGCAAAGCTTTTATGAATTACTAGTCATTTAGCCCGTTAAAATAACGGGCGCTAGAACAGTAGTGCATAAACATTAGTAGGAACAGTCTATATTAAATGGCAAGGGACTTTGACCTAATTCTTTTTGTTGGTCGTATTTTTCTTTCTTTTGTTGATGTTTACTTGCTGAGCTGACCATTCTTCGTGGGCTGCCGCCGTGTATTGTGTGTCTTTAATTTTCTGTGACAGTAATACTGTCTTGTACGGCTCTATTCAATAAGGGCGCGTAGATAATGTAGTTCAAATGGCTCTGGAATATGTGAAGAGCAACAGGTGCAGATCTTTATTTACGCGCGCCTTTATTCGCTGTGCCCAATTCAGGTCGCCCTTTTTAGGCTCGCCTTTTTTGTGCACGCCCTTATTGAAGGATGCCTGTGCGCCCTTATTGAAGGATACCGTCTTGTACATCCGCTGGCTTGTACGTCCGTAATATACCTTTAATTTTCTCAGGCGGTAATACAGGCGTGCGCGTCGGTAATATGCCTTTAATGTCCTCTGATAGTAATATGGGCTTGTATGTGGCCGTAATATGCGTCACTGTATTGTGTACCTTTAATTTCCTCTTGCAGTAATACTGGTTTGTATTTCCGTAAAACGCCTCTAGCTTTCTCTGACAGTAATATCGCGCATAGCACCGTGCCCCGCACATGCGCACTTCACCAGAAGACACCTACACACGGACACCTGGACGCACATAGGGATTTTATATATATAGATAAAAAAGCAGTGTGTTACTCTTTCAGGTTTGCCTCGGATAATGTTGAGACTCATTAAATCAGGGCACAGATAACCAGGGTTCTACTATAGTTTCAGTGTATGTTGGATTCTGACATGGGTGTGTCCTGCTTTTGGTTCTCATGTGTTAGTCTTGTCATGAATATAGAAGGATGCAGAAACGAAGGAGCAAAACTGCAAAACTACAAAGACAAATCAAATGAAAAGAAGCAATACACTAAGCAGCATTGTTTACCTGTTTACTCTAGCTAAAGACAATCTGCTGAGCAAACAGTCTCAACAAACCAAGAACCACTGTGGTGCTTAGAAGGCTTTAACTAATTTCATATAAGCCAGGTACTTACCAGATCAATTTACATTAATTTCATTTAGTCAAAAATTTAGAAAAGTATGAACTGGCAGTAGCAGAATTTTTACAATTATTTTGGTTTATATTTTCAACACAATTATAGTACACCAGCATGTTTTGTAAAAGCGTTGTTTACAAAGCAGTAAATACAGACCAAGGTAAACTAAATCTAATTGAGTAACTTTCTAAATATTAAATGATCTTCTGAATAGCTGATGAACTTACATTCTGCAGGATCAGATTTAATGGGTTCAAGAGTCACAGATGAAAGGTTAGTGCTGCTGTCGAGGGACGCAGAGGACTGAAGTGGTTGTGTATCTAAAGAGGTTGTCTGATTGGTAGGGGCATCTGTTGTAGGTGGCGTAAGATCAGGTTCACTTCTGGCGTTGCTAGAAGGATCTGTCGCAGACACAGCTTGGACTAATTAAAATAAGAACAATTATAGTCTTGCATGTTTAATATTTTTAGAGCAAATAAAGTAAATGTAAAGAATCATTTCAAAATACAACACAATGCTTTATTAAAACTAATATTTTTGTAATTTGATATTACAGCCTACTCTTTTTAATTATATTTGAGCCATATTCAAGTAAGACAAAATGAATGCTGGGTATTTACCGGCACTACAGGATCCTAAAGACGAGGACAAGGGTGTAGACTGATGAGATGTATGGCCAGTGATGGCAGGAGTGGATGATTGCTGTGGAGTGCTAGGATGAGAAGGAAGAGAGGTCCTTTTTGGGGAGGTGGAAGAAACTGGTGTGGCTGGTGCCTGAGGAAGATTCTGAATAAGGTCCTCAGGAGGTGGCACTGGCAGTACTACGGGTGGTGAGCTTGCGGTGTCCTTATTTACAAGTAGGACCTCAATGGGTCCAGATGCGCTCTTCAAATGAATTTGGTACTTCTTTTGTCCATTCTGCACCTGAAATGAAAAACATATTCTAAGTAAGATTGTCAAACTGACTGGACTTTTAGAACAAACATGTAAGAAAACTTCCTTTATCCAATACACATCAAATTCCTAAATACATTTTTATGCATCATGTTGAAAGTGACATTAGTTGTCTGCTAAATACTTTTAATATAAACAAAATTATGTAAACGTTATTTAGCTGATATTTCTGTCAGTATTGCAACCAAGAACCATTCTCAAACCATTGAAGTTCAGTTCAGTATCCCACTGGTTGGCAGCATGAGGCATAAAGCAAAAGCAGCCAGGAAAGTGAACCAATGCATTGCAGGGCCTACTTATGCAACCATCCACGCTCATTCTCACACAGGTTCAATATGGAAATATCAATTAAGCTAACTTGCAAGAAAACACTTTACTAAAGGAAAAGCTATTTTTGGATACACTGCTTGTGGTAAGGTAGTTTCTTAAATGTATGTAAATCAGTCTTTACACTGTTTCACTTCCAAAAATAAATTTTTCAGTTTATTTTTTTTAAGCTCATCAGAATTAGTGCTAAAATAATAATAAAAAAAAGATTTAAACCACTGTTGCCTTTACATTTATTAGATTTCTTATTTTCAATAACGTATATTTTAAAAAAAAATACTTATCTGCAAACATTAAAAATTGGGAGTAAAATACAAAGGAAAATAATATGAATAATAAAAATATTAATTCTATTACAATAATATGAAAATAATACATCATCAAATCATTTTCACCTAATTATACACAATTAAAGGCATAAAATATGTAATGTATATATTATATATATATATATATTTATTATATATATATATTATATATATATATATTATATATATATATATTATATATATATATATTATATATATATATACACACACACACACACACACACACACACACACACACACACATATGAAGTGTCTGGCGCATAGGCCAGGCCCAGGCGGGTCAGCAAGCAGGGGGAAAAACCCCCTAGTGTGTGTGTGTGTGTGTGTGTGTGTGTGCATGTGCATATTTTATATATATGTGCACACACACAAAAAGTATATGTGTAGTGTATTTATGGAAGCTATACAGCACTTTGTTTTTAAATGTGCTCTATAATAAACTTATATTTACATTTTATAAAATATTTTATTTTACTTTTCATTTTCTGTCTAAGCCAGTCACTGTTGTATATGTCCAGAAGACATCTGGATAGCCCTCTACAGGGCTTTACAATCTCAAATCTAGCAGGTACTGTACCAGGAAGGACAGATAAATAGATGGCTCTTTATTTGTATATAGGGAAGAATTTAGCCTTTCACAGGAGCTCAAAAACATTTTAACAAACAATTCCAGTAGCCCCCACCCAAGATGCACACAAAGAAAAAAAAAAAAAAAAAAAAAAAAGAAACTCTTGACTTGGCTAACCAGTGAT
Organism: Erpetoichthys calabaricus; assembly: GCF_900747795.2. Lineage (NCBI taxonomy): Eukaryota > Metazoa > Chordata > Cladistia > Polypteriformes > Polypteridae > Erpetoichthys > Erpetoichthys calabaricus. The sequence goes on from NC_041402.2 coordinate 71,345,961, forward strand.
GTGGCCAGCAAGAACAGATTCTACTATTATACACTTACAGATTAGTTAGCCGTCACTATAGCTATGCTACATCAAAGATAATTTGAAGTGTAATTTAAAAATGTAATCACAAATGTGTAAGAAACAGGCAGTGTCCCTTTTTGCCTTTACTTTCAGTGGTACACAAAGCAATCTCTGGTAAAACAATATAAATGTAATACATGACCGAGCATGTTCTGTTAAAGATTTTAGTAAGGATAGCTATTTAAAATGTGTCAAGATGGTGGATGGATCTTTAAATTAATGATGCTACTCTCCGTATAAAACAAGAGGAAAGAACAGTGCACAACAGATGTAGCCTTGCTTTATTTACCAGGAAAGTAATGGTGAAACAGTGGGCACATACTGCTAGTCTAATACAAAAAGTGTTCCATTAAACTGTTAGGAAGAGTACAAATGCCTCAGATCCTTGCTGTTGTGTACAGAATTTACTGTTTTTCTGTCTGCCATCTAAAATATTGTTTACTACAATAAACAAACAAAAAATGAATGAAAATGGTTAATAAATGTAGCCTATACAGTGCCCCACATAATGTTTTGGACAAAGACACATTTTTCCTTGATTAACTCCTCTGCCCCAAAGTGTAAAATTACAAATCAAACTAGTCAGACATATTTTAAATGCACATTGCAGACTTTAATTTAAGGTTGTCATACATGTCAGTTTTCAAATTGATTTTAAAATCTTGTTGCTAGTTTTTAAATCTTCACATGGGCTTGCTCCTGCCTATTTATTGAGCATTTTATACCAGCCATCCAGAGTGCTTAGATCTTCTGGTCAGTTGTCTCTTGTTGTCCCTCGTACCAAGTGTAAAACCAAGGGGAACAGGACTTTTGTAGCTGCTGCTCCTCGTCTGTGGAACTCTTTACCTCATCATATAAAGGAGTTGTCTACAATTGAACTGTTTAAAACAAGATTAAAGACTCATTTCTATTCACTTGAATTCCGTGACCCTCAGTAATACTGATGGTTTCCTCATTGTGATTATATAACATCACTTCTATTTATTATTTATTTTATTCTTATTTATGTTCATATATTTTTATTTATATTTATGTTATGTGTTTGTTTTTTTCTTTTATTCTATTATTGTAAAGCACTTTGGCCACAGCATTCCTATGTTTTTTTTAAATGTGCTATATAAATAAATTGACATTGACATAAATTTCATTTACAGCATGTAGAAATGACAACACTTTTTCCACATGGTCCCCACATTTCAGGGCATTAAACCGTTTGGGACACAGCAATGGTAGGTATATTAAAGCAGCCATACTTAATACTTTTTTGCATATCCCTTGCATGTAATGACTGATTGAAGTTTGTGATTCATAGACCTCACCAGGTGACAAGTATCTTCTCTGGTGATGCTTTATCAAGCCTCTAATGTAGCCATTTTAAGCTCCTGCTTGTTTTCGGGTCTTGTCCCCTTAAGTTTTCTCTTCAGCATATGGAAGGCATACTCAATTGGATTTAAATTGGGGGACTGGCTTGACCATTTAAGAAAATTCCAGTTTTATCTTTGAAAAATACCTGCATTGCCTTAGCAGTATGTTTGCGATCATTATCTTGTTGTATGGTGAAGTGTCGTCCAACAAGTCTGGAAGCATCTACTGGAACTTGAGCTAATGTTTCTATATACCTCAGAATTCACAGTTAAACTGCTGTCTGCAATTACATCATCCATGAAGATAAATTACTGTGGCAGCTATACAAGCCCAAGCCATAACACCCCCAAACCACCATATTTAACAGCGAAGATAATAAGTACTTTTTGCAAACTATTATCTGGCCATCCAGTTTTCGTGGCTAACTAGCGGTTTGTATCTTGCAGTGTGCCCTCTGTATTTCTATTCATGAAGTCTTCTGCTGATAGTATTCTCTGACACATCCACATTTGACTCCTGAAGACTTTCTGATCTGTCCGACAGGTGTTTTGATGCTTTTTCTTTACCAGAGTGAGGATTCTTCTGTCATCAGCAGTGATGGTCTTCTTTGGTACCACTCCCTTTGTGATTAAAGAGCTCACCAGTGCATTCTTTCTTCTTAACGATATTCCAGACAATTGATTTAGGTAATCCTAAAGTTTAACCAATGTCTCTAATGGTTTTATTTTTGTTTTTCAGCATCCTAATGGCTTCTTTGAAAAGGGGTCTTTAACCGAAACATTATGAAAGGCACTCTTAAAAAAAAAAAAAAAAAAAAAAAACTGTTGTTCACTAATTACATTTTCTTTTTGTTTGGGCATTTTGTAAGTTTTTTTTTTTTTTTTTAGGTTTCCTGGCCATAATCCAGGATTGAGTTTATGAATGCACATGACCCAAAAAAAAAATGCTAAATCACTCGGACCAAGGGGACCAAGTGAACTATACAATGAAGCAGACTCATTTTATGTGATGATGATGGGAAAGTTGGGTCAAGATGAAACTGTACGCTCTGACACAATGAACATTACTGGATGCAATATCATCAGAAGATGATACTTTCACTTAACAGCTGGGGTCTCAATAGCTTTGCTTGTGACAAGATCAAAGAAATAATTTATCAAAAATACTAAACAGCTAAAGCACTTTCAAGCTACACTGAAAATACCATTACTTATTGGCTTTAAAAACTGATGGTAATGAAATAAGCAGTCTTAATAGCAATTTTTCAAACAGCATAGTCTATATAATTTTATTAACTTACTCCCTCTGGAACTGGAACCTCTAGCTGTGTACCTGAGGGTGCCCGGATTGCCAGAAGTGTGTCACCTACAACAAAAATTGCAAGTTTAATTTTTTTTAGTTTAATAATATACTACAGGAAAAAAATCAGAAATAGCAATACAATTCAGAATCAACTGAAGAAACTGTTGCAGGCAAATGTTCAACCTGATACATTTAATGAGTTTAAAAATTATTTAGTACAGCTATGATAGAGAAATTCCAAATAGGGAATTCCATCACTTAAAGATGATGGTACCACTAAAGTTTTAATATTCCAAAATTGTCCACCAATCAGACTGGTACAAAAGTAAAACTGACAAAGATATAAATTATTAAATATTTACCTTTAAAGCAGCTGCAGATATCTTCATGGGTTACATAAGATAATGTTTCAAACTTATTAAGGATTAACTGCACAGATTAAAATGACACTGCTGCATCTTATCCAAAAGCTTTTAAGTTGCTCACATACAATTCTTGCCGTTGTATGACTGAGTGCAATTTAACCTAAAATTGTGATCAAATAAAAGCAAAATGACAGCCTAGCAATTTAAAATTAAGATGTGAGCACATAAGAAGGTACTTGAAGATTTTAAAACTACTTTAGTTTTATTAACTACCAGTTAATAATTTAAAAAAAAGATACCGAAGTTTTAAAGGATAATGTTGGTATCTTTCAGGTCAAATTTATTTCTTCACAATCATGGAATATGCTAGTTTGCCATATAAAACTGCACTCTAAAATTAAGCATCATTTTAGTAAGTTTTTTTCCATTACAAAAAAAAAAAAGCCTGCTCTTGAATTTTATAAGTGAGCTTATAGTACTAGCATCCCTTTGTGGAGGGGAAAAAGAACTTACTAGATATATTCATTTTTCAAGCCAAAAATCTTAAGAGTATTGATCTGCATCATATCCATGCCGTTTAAACAAGGTAAAAAAAGCAAACCACTCTTATGAGATTCAGTTATTTTAAAAGGATACCATCTTTGTGCTTCACTTCACCAACTACCGTGTTAGTTTTAGTGGCACCTTTTTCAGCCACAGGAACATGAATTCACCCCTTAGAAAGATATCGCCAAGTGCCATTATTGACTATATTGAATGTTGATGCTAGTATTGTGTGTCTCTGTTCTGTAGACAGCTAGACAATAACAACTGAAAAAAGTCATGCTTAAGATAGCATACATTCTTTGAATATAAAGAAACTTATTACTTTATTTCAAAAAGATATTGCCTAATGCCAATAGACTGACAATGCACATGTGTTATTCAGTGGGCCAGAATAGTAAGCAGGTGCATAGCATGTAATCAAGTGAACTGAACAGATGTTATAGGCAACTGTCCCACCCATCTTCCTAACCCACTTATTCAGGGTGGTATCACAAGGCAGCTGGAGTCTATCCCAGAAAGCATTGGCCACAAGGCAGGAACAATCCCTGGACAGGGCAATAGTCCATCACAAGGTGAATACACAAACGCACAGGCCACTTTAGAAAGCAAATTTACAAAAACCTCTATGTGTTTGGACTGTGGGAGGAAACCAGTGAACCCGGGGAAAACATGCAAACTCTGTGTAGATGTGAAACCCAGTCCCCTTCCCCACAATTTTTTTAAAGGATATCTACTGTTCTGGATGTCATCTGTGACATTCTTGATGCTCTGTTGTACCCAAACCCTCTGCTGGTCAAGCTCATGCTCTCGCCTTTCAAGATCTTCTAGCTCTGCCTTCAAATCAATAAGCTTGTCTGCAATTTCCCTGGTGTTACAACCAGGACCAACTCCTCTGAAAAAGAAAAGTTTTCATCAAACATAAACAAATTCTACAAGCTTGAAGAAAATCAGCACATCAGAATGACTACCTGTATCAGCAGCAAGGCACTGAAGTTGAATGCAAGGAAAAGAAAATGCTACACACCAACAGAACCAATACTCAGTGTGTCATAAAGAGATACGTCAAACCTTCTGAATTTGTTCTGGGTCTTGGCGGTTATAGCCTATCATGGAAGGCTAGAAATATCAGGGCAAAGCAGGAGACCAACAATTGACAAGGTGCCAGACCACCACAGGTAGCATGTGCGCACACACACAACTTTGAAATGTAGGCAAAAAATAAAGCAAAAACACCACTAACTTCCACTGGATGCTGTTTTTGGACTTTTTCTCAATCAGGCCAATTCCCTCCAGAACATTGGTAATGTCGTAGATGCGCCTCTTTTGCCTGACAGCAAGCGTATCTGCTGCCTGAAAGAAAATAAAAAATTAATAGAGTTGCTAGGGCAGTCTGACTTTGAGGGATTAGAATTTTTGTTTCACTAGCAAGCCATTTCTGTAAAAACATTTGCAACAAATGTTAATTTAAATCAATCTACAGCACAGAACTAATAAGCAAACACTGGGCACAGTAACTTTGGCTTGAATTAAGACAAACGGACTCAGCAATTCAATGGTGTATACCTTTATAAATATAAAGAGAAAGAAGTTTGTTGTAATAATTACTCAATCTTTATACCAATGTTTATAAATTTATTACCCAAATGCATTTAAGCAGATCCATTAGCAAGGCCTAAGATTCACGTGCATTCTGAGACTTGGTTAGCTGGTTTGAAAGTTGGAGCTTTTTTTTTTTTGTATTATTATTTTCTAGTCACTTTATCACAATGTTTGTTATTACAATTGTATCTATTATATATTCTTGTAACAGTGAGGCATTTTCAGAAATAACAGTGATAATAGAATTTAATTACAAATAGTAATAGTGTACCTAAAAAAATGTTTCTAAATACCAGTTTACAATATAATGTGGTTGAAACTGCTGTCATAGATCCCAATTGAAGTTATGAAAGATTAATGTGCTGTTGTAAGTACGTTACATGTGAAGGGTCTGTACCCAACTATAGTCCAAATTTTTAAAACTTTTTCAAAGTACCACCTGACAGAGATTTAAAATATTTCTTTAAGTCTCAAGCTAAAATTGCTGGCCACATTCAAAAATGACAGACTGCGGACCATTGTGGCACTTTGCTGATAAATTGTATTGTCAGGGAAATATTGAATCATTGTAATCATTAGATAATGCACTCATGAGGTGGTTTGTACTGCAACAAAAATACTCTTTACATGTTTAGTCAATTTAGCATAAAGTGCAATAGAGCTATCTTTTATATTTTTCTAAATAAGACAAGTTGATTTTTATTTTTTACTTTTACAGACATGAATATCATGTCACTTATACATTTCAATGTCAAAAGCAGGAGAAGTGAGCTACTCTGAGTGAGGTTCATGAAAGATGGCACAGAGCCACAGCCACCCAGCCTACAACCTGACTCCACTCACTCCAGTGTCCAACAGCAAGGAGTATCTGCTTCAGAGTGTTCCACTGTTTATCTGTCAAGAACAGGTGTTGTAAGAATAAAATAAAAAATCTAAAACAAGACAAGTTGAAGTAACCACTCTCATGGTAAAATTAAAACCGTAAACTAATTTGTAGTTGAAGTCACACAGAATGCCTGCTTTAAGATAGACAAGTTCACAAATTTGCCACTGGGATTCAAGTTGTTTCAGGTGAACAGTGTGTCAGACATGGCTATCATATAAGAGGGTCTGCAATAAGATAGTTATTTATAATTTTATGCAATGCTAAAATAAGAAATGCTATAATATTCAAACATAGCGCTGCTGCCTCGCAGTTGGGAGATCTGGGGACCTGGGTTCGATTCCCGGGTCCTCCCTGCGTGGAGTTTGCATGTTCTCCTCGTGTCTGCGTGGGTTTCCTCCGGGCGCTCCGGTTTCCTCCCACATTCCAAAGACATGCTGGTTAGGTGGATTGGCGATTCTAAATTGGCCCTAGTGTGTGCTTGGTGTGTGGGTGTGTTTGTGTGTGTGTCCTGCGGTAGGTTGGCACCCTGCCCAGATTTGTTTCCTGCCTTGTGCCCTGTGTTGGCTGGGATTGGCTCCAGCAGACCCCCGTGACCCTGTATTCGGATTCAGCGGGTTGGAAAATGGATGGATGGATAATATTCAAACATTACTTAAGAGACCAACTGAGAAATACGATTTTTTCTTTTGAATGTTGCTGTTACACTTACGTGTTGGGTCAGATACAAGTGGGTAGTACCAACAAAAAACTGTGACGAACAGGTAAATTTTATAATTGTTAGTGTTTTGAAGGGTTGTATGCAGTATAAGGTTTATATAAAAAAAAAAGCAAAAAGTGATCCACATCAAAAAGAATATAGTGCAGTAACATATTGTTGTTTTCATAATTTGTTTTTTTTTTCTTTTCTCTCCAATACCGCTGCAGCCAATTTCTTACCAATGCTGTAAACTAGGAGACACTTCTAACCGAGTGTAGATGGTTCAGAGGAAAGGGAAAGCCCTTCGTGCTACTTTTCAATAAGAAAGCCACTTGAATGTTTGGTCAGGCATTTCCAGGATTATTTTAGAACTACAACCATATCTGACACAAAAGCAGAACTTGATACTGGGAAATACCAAATAATTAATAATCCAATCCAAGTTAAATCTGATGCATTTGGACAGTTTGGTATCATTATTGACTGAAAACATGCCTCACAAAAAAAATGATAATGAAAGCTGCACGAGAGATACACAGCTACAGAAGTAAGAGTTTTTATTTTAGACTTAGGCCAATTCTAATTAAATTTTACATATATTTGTATTTAGCAAGGAATACTCTGAAGAGCTCCTGAACCTGGCAGACAAGCCCCTCTGCATTGGAAGCAGAGCCAGAAGCTGATGGAGGATCGATGCCCATTTCCCTAAAAGAGGTCACTGAGGTAGTTAAGTGACTCTGCAGGCTTTGGACATTGTTGGGCTATCATGGCAGACACGCCTTTTCAGTGTTGTGTGGTTGCTGGAAGCAGTGACCCTAGAGTGGCAGACTGGGATGGTGGTCCACCCAACTCCTTAACTTCCCTAGAATAGATTATGCCAAGGAAATTGAAAGGTTCCCAATCATGAAACCTGAGATCGAGGAGGAGTAATTTGGATTCTGTAGAGACAGCAGAACAGTGGGCCAGCTTTTTACCCTTACCCTTGTTGCTGCTCTCATTCTGCTACAGCAGACATTTCCAAAACTGTTGATTTTCTGTTTATTCTAGGAACACTGACAAAATGTTTTGGTGAACTTAAAGATCAACCTTACTGAGGCCTCCACCCTTCTTTATTTCCAGATATTGTGTGATAGGCACAGGTTAGCTGGTCATGTGGCAGCTTGTTTTATGTCTCATTATTGTTTGGCTGCTTATTAAGGAAAAAGAAACAACTAAGTCAAGTTAATTAAAACTAAGGCAATAGAAATTCATTAGCAGTGAAAACTGATCACTAATTAAGAAGATGGTTAGAATGAAAACATGCAGCCACTGTGGCCCTCAAGGACCAGAGTTCGACACCCCTGCAATAGCCCATTTACCCTACTTGAACAACTAATCAAAGTTTGATGGTCATTAAGGGATTAACCCAATATATAAAGCATTGTTGTGGTTTATTTTTTCATTTTAACAGTTTAAATGTGCTTTCATTTTAAAAGTGTTCTTTTTTCAAAAACAGTGCAAATTTTTAACAGTATGAAATCAGTATACTAACAATATTAGCTTACAGAAGCTTAAGTATAAAGTACTTCCTCCATTTAACAGTGGAATTTTTAATTGAAATTTTCACTATGTTTAAGCAAACATTTCAAATCATAGCCTATAAATAGAACATAAACAAACAAAAGGGTACAAGTTGTAACTTCCTATAAAAATAAAAAATTTTGTATCCCAGACGTGGATGGAGAAGCCAAGGCTAAAGATTATTAGGTCATCAACTGAGCAAATGCATTTTGTATTTGGGAATTTAACAATTATATTTTTAAAGCAATGCTGTCAGTTTTTTACCTCTTCTTTATTGTTTTGTAACAAAAATGAGCACAAAATGCAGACATAATGTTTGTCTTCAAAATAACACTAATCTTTAAGGTAACCCTTTATTATTTTTGAATAGATTAATAGTGTAGTGCCTTTTATGCCCCATGGAATGAATGTCAGAAACACTATCTGTAAATAAGGGCAGAAATGATCCAATTATCACTCAGAAGAATGTTATCAATAAATTGATTTTCTGAGCTTTGGAAAGCCTGTGTAGTATGATTACAACTTAATTGGTCCCAAGTGATCCATCCAGATCATGCTGGTGATGGCTATGGGTTGAATAGTGTATTGTAGTGTATGTATTTCTTTATACTCCTGCTCATTTCTCATTTTTGAGATTAACATTTTAATCTTTACTGCTTGGAGATGTACTGACGTTATCTTTGCAAACGAGAAAGAAGCAGCCGAGGGTGGATGTTTTCTGTGGTGTAAGAGTTAATTAAAAAATACATTTGCTCCTATTTTGTTTTGGTTGCTGCTAAGGAGCTGTGCAGGAATTGTTAAAGGGTTTTTTGCTTTTTTTTTTTCACCGCACACAGGAACAAAAGCAGCTGGGAGTTTGAGGGTATGTTTGGAAAAGTTACTTGTTTCGTATACTTGTTATTTATATTCAGTCTAGCGTCGACAAAGCAGGGCAATAAGCAGCAGTAGTCAACACCTGCATCTCTGTAAGTAAATAACTAGTGATGTAGCGACAAACAGATATAAGTCACAGAAAAAAAGATTACTTAGTGGGGGAAAAAGAAATGCAGTGGCTGACTTCAAAGAAGTAAAGAGAATGACTCAACGGTACGTAAACAGGCAGTCAGCGTTAAGATGCTGATCAGGCAAAAGCGGCAGTAGGAGCAGACAAGACCTGAAGATATTCACTAAGCAAATTCTTCTATATTTAGCAGTTCTTAGTGGTCAGGAAAATAACGCAGCTAAGAGGATGACAGCGTAATGAAAGCATTAATATGAAGGGGTACAAATGGTGCGAGTGGAGAGCCTTTAAGTAAAGACTAAGAGGAATGCAAAGTTAGGAAAACAGAAAGAGAAAATTAAAGTTAACCTCATAGAAGAACAAACAGCAGGCAGCTAAGGAAGAGCAGACAGCAGGAGTTTAAGGGGCCAGAAGGTGTACAGGGCGCGCACAATGTCCGTATACCCCTATCTTTGGGAGGATTTTGAAAGCTAAAGGTTACCTCATAGGAATCCAAAACATCTGTATGGGTCCCTCCATTATCTCTGCATAGCTGAATGCGCAGCCAGGTTCTCCTGCTCATGTTCTGCAACATTTGTGGGGTGACGCTGCGCAAACCTCATGTTTCAGTTCATCGTTCGATGAATAACGGCGCTTCCACATGTCGTCTTTGATAAACCCCCAGAGTGCATTATCTGGGGTTGTGAGATCAGGGCTTCTCGGAGGCCACGGAAGAGGAGCGGAATTGTTGTTTGATCCTCGTCCGATCCAACGATTCCCAAAAACATCGTTGAGGCGATCACGCACGGTGATTACGAAATGGGCAGGTGCCCTGTCTTGTTGAAACCAAACACTGTCAAGGAAGCCCTGGTTTCTCAGTTGCGGAATGAGCCAGCCATTCAGCATTTCCAGATAACTGATTTGGTTAACAGAACCATCAAAAAAATAAGGGCCAAACAAATGCGGTGCTGTCATTCCGGCCCAGATCATCACGTGTGGTGGGCTATGCTCAATTTCTTCAAAGAAATGTGAATTTTCTTGTCCCCAGAAAAACACGTTTCGATTGCGGGAGCTGTGATAAATCATGCACTCGTCAGAGAACATAACCTTTTCCTTCTCAGCATTTGTTGGAAATTGGTGCAGCATCAGATCACAAGCTTCCTGACATCTGATAACTCGTTAACAGGCAATGGACGGCAACATTTCATTTGCAAGACCTGTTTGATGCGTTTTCACATTGTCGATTCCTTTATTCCCAACTCAGCAGCACGTTTACAAGTGGACTTCATTGGGGATCGTTGGACAGACTCTACCACATCTGCACACGTTTCATGCATTGTGGATGGTCTTCCACTTCACAGCACATCTCAGACGCTGCCCGTTGCAAAAGCCTTCTTCTCCCACTGCAACAACGTCCTCTTTGTCAGCGATGCCTTCCCAAAACGCACAACAAAGTCATCCATGACATTTTTGATCGATTTCCCAGTAACATGAACCCACACAGTGGCCACCAAATGCTCCTCGATTGTGAAAACACTTGTGTCACCTACCGCTTCGTCTTGGAACAACCACCACATTGTTGCGATTTCTTGAGCGGCAGCAGGTGGCAGCACCAGATGGGATGTCGGAAACACACCTCGAAATACCGGGAAGACTTGGGCTGATGTCCACAGGAACCAAATTGTCATGGTTATTCCTGTAAATGCTCCTAAAGACAGGGGTATACGGACTTTGCGCGCACCCTGTAAAATAAATTTAGCAGCTCTTTAATTTCTTTGGCTTATATTTTAGTTTTACCATTTAAATTAAATCATTTAATTTGAATAAAATAATAAAAAAAAGAAAAAGTTAATGCAGCTTTTGTAAACCAAAGTCAAATTTAATAATGAGGCCAATGCAATGCAATCTTGCTGGATGATGGACATTTTAGAGGACAGCTTGGAGGAGTTAGTCACCTATGAGGGCTACATCTGCAGGAGATGCCAAATGATCCTGCACCTTGAGCTTGCTGAATAGGAGGAGTTGGCTGGCACGTGTTGTAGTACAGAATTGGAGAACCTGGCCGAGGTGTCCTTTGAAGAGGACATAGTGCACACTCCTAAGGTGACGCGGGGGATGATTCCAGGCCAGACAGATAGAGATAGGCAGGTCAGATCACAAGGTAAAGGGTGCACACTATCCGGGAGAATCAACCCCAGAATTGGAAGTCCTTGTGGAGTCCTTCAGGTCCTTGTGGAGCTGGACGGTGTCTCAGAAGATTCTGAGTAATAAGCAGGCATGAGGAGCCTAAATGGGCCATTTCAAAAAATTTCCAGAAAGAGAGAGGTAGTGATAGTTGGGGATTCAATCATTTGGGGGATTGAAGCACAAGTCTGCTCCAGAGACAGAGAGTCTCGTATGATGTGGTGCCTCCCGGGTGCACAGATGGGACACCTCCCCAGAAGGGTGGATTGGCTCTGTGCCAGAGTAGGGGTGGATCCAGTTATCATTATGTATGTCATTTGTTTCAACACAGACAAGGGAAGTCTGTTAGTTCTATGATGCAATTTTGAAGATTTTGGTGCCAGGCTGAGAAGCAGAACTGACAAGGTAGTCTTCTTTGAAGTTCTGCCTGAGACATGCGCTAGTACAGGTAAGAGTGAGGAGATTAGAAGGCTTAACACGTGGCTCATATCTTGGTGTAGGGTAGAAGGGTACAGATTTATGGAGCAATGAGACATTTAGAACAGATGGGACCTTTTCTGCTGCAACAGGATATATCTGAACTGGGGGGACACCAATGTGTTGGGGAGGTTTATGAGTAGGTTAGTCAAGGATTGTTTAAACCAGGGTATGGGGAGGTAGCGAGTTTAGGACAGGCCAGGGATAGAACTGTACATGGAAGAATAAACAACAGTGTAAAAATAAAAATGCATTGTAATGTAAATACCAACCAAATGTAAAAGTAAAACAAGTAACGCATTAATAAATAGCTTGCCTTAATGCTAGAAGTATCAAAAATAAAACAAGCGAGTTGTAGTTGTATGTACAGGAGCATAATTATGATATTATAAAAATAACGGAAACCAAACTAAATAATAAAGATGGGGATGAGTATGACATAGAGGGATAAACATTTTTTTAGGAAGGATAGACAGAACAGAAAAGGTGGGGTTGCTGTTTATGTCAAACAGAATTTAAACACAAGTCCTCTTCAGTACAATTAGCTCCATCTTAGTGAAGACATGTGGCTTTGCCTGGAAAGCATTAGAGAAAGAGGTCTTATTTTATGAGTGTGTTATAGACCGCTCAATGCAGACTGTGTAACGCACATCTTTTTAGTAATATTATAAAGGCAGGTTTACAGGGGTATATTATAGTCACGGGGGACTTTAACTACCCGGATATTAACTGGGATAACTTTTCAAACAGTGGAGCAAAAGAGAATGAGTTTTTAGAAGTAACCAGTAACTGTTTTTTAACACAGTATGTTTAAAGCACCAGTCCGGGATGAAGCAACTCTGGATTTAGTATTTTGTAATAATTAGAAAAGAACTGAGTGCATAGAAGTGACTGAACCATTAGGGTCAAGTGACCTTCTTATATAATACACTACTGTGGCTGTTCGTTTGTCTGTCTAGGATTTTAAATCACCTGTAGCTCACAAACCGTTTGAACTATTGACCTGAAATTTTGTTCACATATACTACATGAAGCCTACTAGCCACTTTTGGGTGAAGATGGACTTCCACGGTTATTCCTCTTTTTATTTTTATTTTATTTTATTGCAGAATCAACTCTCTGCAGCGGCCAGCAGGGCAGCCGTGCCGTGCATGCGTACGGGCGCCATTCTCATTCCCTACCACCTTTGCCGTCACTTCCCCTAACTCTTCATATCTTAAATCAGTCTTGAGGCAGATTGAAGACTTATGTGCCAGCTTAAGTGAAAAATTAAGGAAAACGTACTAAGTAATTGCAACACAAACACTGACTTAATCAGATTTAATGTGAAAAGATGCCGACGAAAGAAGAGAAGAAGTGGGCAGCTAGGGTGGAGAAAAGAAGAGCTGCTCAGGAAGCAGCAAGCACATTAACCTCGGAGCAAACAAATGCTAAACGTACAGAGAAAGAGTATGAAAACTAGGAGTGCTCAAGTCAAGTGTATTCACTGTATGTTATCGTGCAGTACGCAGTTACTGGTAATAATATAATTCTTGGCGTTTAAAAAAAGTGCAGATGCAAAGTCTGAAACTGTTAAGTTTAACTTTAAGGATAGACTGCAAAAGGATTTTAAGTGGGTAGACATTTGAGAAGCAGTGGAACCAGCTTAAAAATGTTTTACATGTAATGTAGGACAGGTTCAGACCTAAATTTGGAATTAGTAGGAAAATTTTTAAACTCTGCAGTGGGTTAATAAAGAGTTAAAAAAGGAAGCTGCAAAGGAAAAAACAGCTGTATAAGGCAAATAAGACTAATAACTCCATTGTGAATCATAGGGCATATGAGAAAATGAGGGCAACCATTAACAAGGATATTAGGGATCCTATAACACAGAGAGGAATATAGCTCATAAGGTAACAGATGACCCAAATAGATTATTTCAGTATTTAAGTAGTAAAAGAACAGTCAAGGAGAAGGTGAAGTGCATCAGGAATAGTAATACAGAATTAAAAAATACAGACAGTGAAATTGGGGTTACTCTAAACTTGCATTTTTCTGAGGTCTTCACAAGTCAGGGAGTAAATAACCTACCAGCAATAAAAGGAACTACAAAGGATGTACTGAGGGATTTAGAAATTGTAGAGGGAGAAGTACTGCTTAGATTAATTAGGCTGAAATCAAGCAAATCTCCAGGACCAGATAATTTTTACCCTCGAATTCTTAAGGAGGTTAGCGAGTATGTATATTTTTAGGAAGTCACTGAGCACTGGGGAAATTTAGAAGAACTGGAAAATGGCAAATATTATCCTGTTATATAAAAAGGGTGATTGGGTAGATCCAAACAACTATAGGAAACCAAAGCTTAATATGTATCACAGGAAAATTAATGGAATGAATTATTAAGGATAAGATTGAGCAACACATGGCAAAAACTGAACAGTCAGCATGGGCTCAAAAGAAGGAGGTTGGGTTTTACCAACCTGCTGGAATTCTATGATTCTATGATCAAAGTGAAGCATATGTTATTGTTAATGTGGACTTTCATAAAGAATTTAATAAGGTGCCACATTAGAAGTTGGGCATCAAACTAAAAGAAGTGGGATATTGGGGACTTGTTTGTAGATGGGTGAAAAATTGGTTCAGACACAGGAAGCAGAGGGTTATGGTGACCTTATCAGAATTGGCATATGTTAAAAATGGTGTTCCACCGGGGTCAGTGCTAGGGGTGCTGGTATTTTTAATCTCTCCCTCTCTATATTATATATGATTTGGATAGAAATAGAAGTAACAAGCTGGTTAAGTTTGCAGATGATACTAAGATAGGTGGATTGGCAGATACTCTGGGATCTACTGAATCATCGCAGAGAGACTTGGACAGCATACAGGCTTGGGCAGATCTGTGGCAGATGAAATTTAATGTAAGTAAATGTAATTACATATAGGAAGTAAAAATGATAGATTTGAATACACAATGGGAGGTCTGAAAATCAAAAGTACACCTTATGAATAGTATTTAGGAGGCAGAGTGGCCTATGTACTATCAACTTCCAGACAGTGTTCAGTAGCCATTAAGAAGGCTAATAGAATGTTAGGTTATATAGCACGATGTGTACAGTACAAGTCTAAGGAGGTTATGCTGAAGCTTTATCACACACTGGCGAGGCTTAATCTGGAATAATGTGCACAGATTTGGTCTCCAGGTTACAAAAAGAACATATCAGCACTAGAAAAAGTCCAGAGAAGAGTGACTAGGCTGATTCCATTACTACAGGGGATGAATTTTGATGAAAGATTATAAGAACTGAGCTTTTTCAGTTTAAGCAAAAGAAGATTAAGGGGAGCCATGACTGAAGTGTTTAAAACTATGAAGGGAATTAGTACACTGAATCGATACCGATACATTAAGATCAGTTCATCAAAATCATGGAGACATAGTTGGAAACTTAATAAGGGTAATTTTGCTCAGTTTTTCTTTACACAGTGAACCACAGGCATTTGGAATAAGCTAGTAGTGTAGTAGAAAATAAGACTTTAGGGATTTTCAAAACTATACTTGATGTTTGTTTTTTTTTTAGAAGAATTAAGTGGATAGGATGTTTGAAATTTGTTGGGCTGAATGGCCTGTTCTCATCTAGACTGTTCTAATGATTAATCAGTGTATATGACTAAAACTTTTAGTCAAATTTTGTTTTCTTAATTGACTACTTGTCCTTGCTTCTTCAATTTGCGCACTTGCATGCTACACCTCTCAATATTGTTTTTGAGTAGGTGATAGCTGCACTACATTCAGTTTAACAAGGTTCATCCAAATATCAGGGAAAAGTCTCCTCTGTATGGGAATATTTAATCTAAAAATCTGAGAGAGTTGCTGTTTGTTCACTGTGCAAAAACAGACATTATTTCACAACTGTTTGAATTGCATGAACACCTGAAGAGGAAGCACACTGGAAGAACTGCAGAGGACAAGACAACAATGCTGTAAAGTAATCCACCTACACTTACTTATCTTTTTGATAATAGTTTTTTATTATTATGAAATTGGTTAACTTGACAAATTCATGCAAGACTAGCTAGCATTGGGAGCAAAATATTTCCTCAGA